>NW_024039079.1:0-172500 GCF_016077235.1 Cyprinodon tularosa
GCTTGATTCTGCTCTCTTTCTGGAAAGGCATTAAGCTTTTCTGCTTGCTGTTAATTCATAACATGTCTGCCATGTTTCTGCTGTTGGCTTCAGCTACTTTTAAGAAACTAATTAGACATTTTTTGCTATTCCATACCATTTCAGCAGCTTTGACTTTAATTTTTTTCAGCTTGTTTCTGCCATTTTAACCTTACAGCTTACAGTTTAGCGTACAGCATTCACACTGCATTTTCGCAGGAAATGCAACTTTTTCTAGTTTGGTTTGGTCTTGCCATAGTTATTTTAATCCTTTCTGTTTGGTTTCTTACTTATGTTTTTAGTTCTTTCTTCTCTGCATTGTGGTTTCTTCTGTGATGTCAGTGCTTGTCTTTTTTGTTGGTATATGAGTTCAGCATTGTATAACTTCAGCTCTGTGTGTGTTTTATCTGTTAATTAGCCTGCTCCCAGTTCTACTCTACTATACTCCATCAGAGCTGCATAACATTTCCATAAATAGACTTACTTGTTGTCGTTCATCACATCTCCTTTGTATATAATCTCCCTGGTTTTCAATGTTCATAGCTTTTGCACAGTCCCAATTCCAAGTCCAAGCTTTCCTAGCAACTTCACTTTAGTGTAAATTAATTTCTTCAATCTGTTATTAAATTTAGTTCATTCCACTTTGTAGTGACTGGACTCTGTTTTGGTTCTGCTTCAGCCACACAACCTATTAAATAAAAGTTAATTAAAGCGTCATTTGAAAGCAAAACCCAGTAACTTTCAACTTTTAGGTGTGCTAGATCTGTAACTTCCAGGTTTAGTGTCAATGAAGGCCATTGAAAGCACTGTACTGTCATAAAATTAGACACCCTCCTTCAGTATTATGGAATGTGATAGCAGATTACTTTGGACCAGTAGATTGATAAGTCATGGATTTTCTTATAAACACATATTTATCCCTGTAGATTAAATCCTACATCAGAAAACCAGAGATGTGTTTGATCAAGTAAGATCAATATCTGTTTTGTTGTCTAACAACAAGTTTAAGCGTAGCTAGCCCTCATGTTTAAGAGGCACTCAAACTGCCATAACATGGTGCTCCAGGTCACATGACTTATCTAGCAACAGATCCGGCCATCTCAAGTTGCATTGGTGAGTTTTTTAGAATGGCAGCCAAAGGATAATCTTTACAAGTAAAATACTGTTATTGACCTTAGATTCATTTTATATATCTGAAATTAAGGTAATACTTGCATCAAAAGTTATGCAGTGTTGCTTTAAGAACTGTTTCTAAACATAAACACACGCAAAGGATTACAAACAAAAGCTCAGAGAGTTGTCATAAAAATAAGGCCAACTGTTTTAATTTCTTCTGTAGCTCAGAAATGCTTTAATTTTGTTAGTTGCCAAGAGTGAAGGTCTTTATAGTTATAGCTACTGTTTTAGTCCATGCTCCAGTCAAACTCTTAACAGTGACACTAAGTTGATGTATGGAGCAATGGCTGCTTACTTGTCTTGTCTGTTCTATTCTATTCTATTCTATTCTATTCTATTCTATTCTTTTGTATTCTATTCTATTCTATTCTATTCTAATCTATTCTATTCTATTCTAATCTATTAGGCAAGAAAAGTAATATTTGAAGCATCTAAGTAGCCAGTTGAGAAATCTCAACGTTACAGAATGGAATTTGGTTATCAGGAGACTTTTTGCATGTTTTGAGCTTATACAGTATCTATAACAATGCAAACCAGTCTTTTCATTTTACAGAAAAGAGGAATGCGAATCTTTTCCTGATCTTTAACGCATTCGTGTTTTAAACATTGCCAGTTGTCCGTTTAACACATGCTTATGTTCATGACAAGGGGAGAGAAAAAATACAATGTTTTATTGAATAAAGTATGAGTGCCTCTATTTTTAGTACTGAAATAGGTGTAAAATTGTCATATAAAATGATGGACAGACGGACAGACAGAACTTAAAAACAATTGTATGTAATGACATAGTAGTAATCTCATTAATATTTGGAATAACACTAACTTCAAATCTTTTAAGAAATTATGAACAATGAGAAAAATCCAATCTGTCAACTTATAAAATGTATTGCTTGAAATTAATTGTTAGACATCGAGCCATAATTGTGCCATAACTTAGTTCAAGAAAATAATTGTATTATTTTTCTGCAAACCGAAACAGAAACTTAAAAATAATTAATAGACAGAAAACAGATTCTTAGTTTTCTAACTTTTGACCTTCGTCTGCTTTTTCCCAATAACAGGAACACATTTTTAGGAATCTTTTGAATAAGTGTTCTCTCATCATGTCATTTACCTATAAATCAGGGTAATTATCAGCTTAGACTATCAGACAACATTGGTTCTTAGTTGTCATTGCCATGTTATTATTCTAGATTTCTCAGTATTGACCGTTCCAGCATGATGATGTCACTGGACTGCAGCAGATGCCAAGCCTTCAAACAAACAAGCATGAGTTGTTCTTCTAAGACAACAAATAACAGGGTGACAGAAATGAACCTAACAACTCAGTGGCCTCGTCAAGAGAAAACAGGTGCTGTATCTACATGTTGAAACTTTCTTCATATAAAGTCATACATTTATGTTTAGTTTATTTTGTTCATTCTTTTTTTGCAAGCTATTTTTTTACTCAATCTGCACTAGTTCCTAAGCAAATAGAAGTGTTTAATTATTCTGTCGCAGAGTGTTTACAATAGAAAGCCATACGTTGAGAAGTTTCCAAGAGTAATGATATTATTAAGCACTATAGTCTTTATTGTTACTGTAAGTCTTCCAGTTTTTAATACAAACATAAAAATGGTTTCAGTAGCAGCCACTGCATATTTTTGCTATTGCATTATCGTAGAATTTCATGCTCAGCTATATTTGTTTGTAAAGTTGTCATTTCCCATTCTTGTGATGCATGCTGACATTTTTAAAAATATATGTGGTTCTAAAATCATAGAAGTGGTGCCTTCTTGGTGTTTCTGTCTGGCCAGGAGCGGTACTGTACTCTGACTAGACCAGGTGTGTTAGGCTAGAATGGGTCAGGAGGTCTGGAAACTGAAAGCACCTGCAAAGGCCTGCGTGGGGCCTTAGTCTCTGGCTGGTCTGGCAGATCTCTGGCTGCCTCTCAACAATTGACCTGCTTTACTTGGGTGGCTCATGTCTTCCAGGCTCCTCTAAAGCTGATTGGCCTCCCTCCCTTTTTATCTCTTAGGGAATTGCCAACAAAGGTGAAATAATACATCCCTTCTACCTTGTTCCTATGGAGCTAAATCTGTACATGTTTTTTATGCGAAAAATGAGATCCACAAGCATACAACAAGATTCGTAAGTGTACATCACAATTCACAAATGTGTTTCACACAAAGCTCAAATGTGTTAATTGACATTTAAACATGTGTTAAAAGTTTCTAAAATTCACGCCATTCAAACTACACAATTAATAATACACTGAGCATGTACGAATTGCCAGCTGTGGACAACACGAGTGTGACAAGCATGAATTGTAATTGAAATCAAAACGGACTGAAAGAAATATAGGAACAACACGAAACAACGTTGATTCATCCATCAAAACTAGCGTACAATCTGCTGATTAAACCACCATGACATAACCTAACAGAGAAAAAGGTGCAGAAAACTGCCTGGGAACCTTGAAAAGCAAAGATCAGAGGACTGAGCTTAATTAACACTGACAAGCTGTGGGCTGGAGAAGCACGTGTGTGAGATTATGTTGTTCTTGATAGAGAGGACAGAGCTGAACCGAGGAATTAGGAAAACTCTGTAGCCTTGAAACAAATATGTCTCACCTTAAGAGAATCAGTGCCAGCAAGCTGAACACAGAGCGAGCCAGCTGGCTGCTAATGGGTGGAAACACTGAGATTTGTTTGGAGACCGGCAGAGCAGGGTGTGGCGGAACCAAGAATCTCTGCAGCATTAGATGGATCAACAGGTGTCTCGGAGGATGAATCTGCGCTGTAGCCAGTGCAGGAGGGTCCGAAAGTTCCCTTTAGATTGAATCTGGGTCATCTGAATTGAAGTCAGACAAAGCGCAACCACTGCCTGTGCTTTGGGTAGCAGACTAAGTTGTGGATTAGAGACCTTTTAAGATGAACTCTGGATGCTGATTGTGCTTTTTTCGAGGGGTGGTTCAAAGCTGATTAGCTTGTGTCAGAGGCTGATGAGGGAAAGTAATCACTTTCCTCAGTTGAACTTCCGCCTAGGCTCCATAATAAAAATCTACATTTTTCGATCTGAATGCAGTAAGCGAAAAATACTGATTAAGACAAGAGGTGTAACATATGATTTAAATGCTTTATGCGAGTTTGCCATCAACCAACATGACAACATTCTGACCTGTACAGCTCCACATAAGATCATGTCATCCCTTCATTGCGCTCTCCATCTATCTCACACAATACATCAACATACATATGTTAACATTGAAACACTAATTTGATTAATTCAGACAGACCCAACCCCAAAATTTCTACATTTTCTGTAATAAAGCCAAGGAGCTGTTATGCAATGAAATGAATACAAATCTTAGATAGTTGGAGGAGCATTGCTGAACTTTCTATCAATTTTCTGTTCCAGATCCTATTTCAAGCTTGATCTCAAATAGAGCTCACTGAATGTTTTTTCTTTTGGTTGAAATACCAACACAGTAATCCAGTGTCCCTTGGATACTGACCTTCCAGCTGCATGTGCACTGACCTATAGTTCTGTCATCAGAATTATGGATTGTGAAGACAGAACAATTTACAAATGCAGAGTTGCCTAATATATAATGATGTAGCGTGATGAAATTGACAATTGCCTTTAAGTAAAACAAATGTCATTATTTCGTGCAAAACTAGGTTTGGATTTCAGATTACTGATTGCGCAAGACTCCAAATCAAGTCTCGGGGCAATCATAAAAATTTCTTCAAGGTGCCCAATTGTTGAAATATATCCATAAGGTTGCAGGTCACCCAAGAATGTGGCAAAAAAAAAAAAAAAAAATGGTTCTTAAGTCTCTGTCTTATTTTTTCATAGCTAATTTTCAGTCATAAAACAGTTTTGTAGTTAAATTAATCATAAATTAATATACATTTCTGTTTAGTCCATGTATTTTCTGAGATAGGATATAAGCCTTCAAGGCTGAAATTGACATACCAGCTTGTAACCCAGGCAACCTATCAGAAAGAGGCTCTGATAGAGATGCCTCCTGTTCTGGCAGATTGTTTTTACTCAGACACAGTCAACGCCTGCATAACAAGAGACAAAAAAACAAATTTTTTTTTTTTTTAGAATATCTGCCTCATACTGCAATAGCTGCCTTTAGATGATTTGAACAAATATGACTTAGATTTATTTTTAGTAATGTTCTGGGCCAGCATCTATCACCTTGTGTTTGCAGCAGAGTGAAGGCTTCAAGACAGCACATATGAGATTATCCATCATTCTAGGACACTGTTAAAGGGTGCAGGAACGAAACCTCCATTATGTTGGTGAAAAGGTTGTTGTATGTCTTGCTTTCCTGTTAGGATGGATACAGCAACTCAATACAGATTGGCCTTATAATTTAGTTAGACTTGGTCTTTACTGGCTTGTGTTTGTTATACAATAACTTTACAGTCAATGCCCACTCAAGAAACGGAAAATATGTTATTTAATTAAATAATTTTCGGACTGCCATATTTTGGTCTTTAAGCACATACCCAACTGGCTATTTGGATAAAAAATGAGGTGAATTAAGCTCAAATCATGGTCAAGGAGTTAACTCTGCTTACATATGAAATAAATTCACAAAAACTTCCATTCCTTTAACAAAAATTATGCAACAACTTTTGATTATATTTAGCAATCAGATGTAATGAGGACATTTGGAAACATATAAACTCTCATGATTCTTGCCATTTGATTTGTACAGCTCTTTCCATTTTCTTAAAGTGCAACAGTGATCAAATGTAAATATTGTGGGAGAAAAAACATGGTGGAAAAAAAAACCTCATTGATAGGCTCAGTTACAGAGTCTGTGACATGATTTAGAGTTTTTTCAACATTCAGCTGTCTGATGGCGGTGGGGAAGAAACTTTTTCGGAATCTGCTGGACCTGCATCGGAAGCTTCGAAGACTCTTCCCAGAGGTCAGCAGGGAGAACAGTCCATGGTGGGGGTGTGAGGGATCATTGATGATGTTACAGGCTTGAGACATGCAGTGCTGGGATGAAATGTCTTTAATGGAGGAAAGCCAAGATGATCTTCTCTGCAGTTCTCACTCCTTTTCTCACCTTCTTCCAATCTGCTGGTCAGAATGTTTTCTATGAGGCTTCTGTAGAAGGTCGTTAAGATGGGTGGGAGCATTTGGGCTCTCCTCATGCTCTGCAGAAAGTACATGTGCTTTTGTGCCCTTTTGAACAGTAGAAGTCTCTGACTGAAGACAATCTGTTGTTGCCTGACAGTGTTCTGAAGAGGATGCTCAGAGTTTTCAATAATGTTGCAATTTTTATGAAGAATTCTTCAGTTTAACACGTTTTTCTGGGTAGAAAATCCATATGTTTAGATTACCTGGCCTTTACATTGGTTCTTTACATAACTTTCTAATATACAAAAAAACACTAGTAATGTGAGAAAACAACTATTCCCTCTTAATTTAAATGAAACAAAAACAGGTTTTATGTGTATTATTTATCATTGTATTCCTCCATGTTATGCTTATGATGAAATCCTAAAGCAAAAACTGCTAGTACAAGTGAACCATTTTAAACACTGTTCAATTTGTCAAATAAGTTAGGAAACTTTAATAAAATAAAGTGCAATGGTTTAGCTGACAAAAATAATAATAATAAATTATAACTCCTAGATCAAATAGCAAGCTTATTGTCACAATGAAAACTCAATGTGAGAACTTGACATCAGTTATCGTTTTTTCCTATTTCTGGACCTTTAATTATTAAAACTGTGATTTTTAATCCTTACCTTATGCCCTGATTCTCCCATGACTCTAATAATATTTTTATTACTAATCATTCAACACGTCCCTCTAGCTTCCTTAGTCTCTCCACCTTTATTGCTTACGCTGCACTTCTCTTGTAAAATCTATGTTATATGTCACTGCACATATCTAATATTATGTCAGACACGATAAGTCGCCAAAGATGTGAGATGTTGACCTTATGATGTGTACAGCAACCATGACATGATACTCTACAGTAAAGTAATGCCAGCTTAAGTTTGGCCCTTTTTTTGGTGGTGGTGGCATTTTACAAAAATAATAGAATTGTTTTGCTTGGTGTTGATATTACTTAGGTACATTTGCAAAGTTTGCAGTCGAATAAAGTATGGGATATACTATGTGATATCTTTAATCGTTGTTTGCAGCCTCAAATCAAATTGTGCGAATCAATAGCAGAGTTCAAAAGTTCACAGCTTGCAATGTAAGTCCTCTCACTATACAAAACTACGCGCAGATTTGATCTGACTACTCACACTATGGTGTCCGAACATCCGTCCTAACCCCTCCATCACCAGTGTTGTGCCTGAACACGTTCATTGAACGAAAGTTCATGAACTCGTTCATATTTTGGGCGAACGTGAACTGAACGTACTGCATTCTTGCCTGATGAACGTTATTGTGAACTCGTTCATTCTGGTGTCTGTGAACGGCACGCTCTCTCAGTTCAGCTCCGTTCAATAGGTTGCCAGATTTCTATAGAGTCCTCCAGGCGAAACCCCGGCTAAATCAAACCGTAAACAGGCCTTAATATGTAGTGGGAAAAACACCAAATCTGGCAACACCAGCTACCAGCGTCGTAGCCTACAGCAGCGTGCGTCATCTAAACAAAATGCTGCGTGGAAGCCACAGCAGCGTGGAGGCGACAAAGCAGCAGTATGATCACTTAAAACAGTTTTATGACCAGGTGGTCGGTGAGGATGATGGCAACAAGTTTGCCCGCCGGCTTTCAGTAAAAAAATCCGCACTTCAGTAACCTTAAATTCCTACCTCAGCCTGGTCCCTCAGTTTGTGTTAGTAAAATCTTCTTGAGCGGAGGTCTTCAACAGGGGATCCGCGACCCCTAGGGGGTCTACGGAGGTACTGCATGAGGGTCTGCATGGTTAGTTGATATTTTTATATTCCCCCCCTACAATTTTTCCCCCCACTAATTGAAATGTCTTTAAATACTCATTGACATGAAATCAACACACTGTAGTAAACAGATAAATGGAGACAAAAGATGTCTTTCAGTCATCAATGCACACATTCAGCGACACACAGGAGCTCTTTCAAGCTGGGCACCGTTTCCTTCACAACAACCAGGAATCAGAATCAGAAAAACTTTAATAATCCCAGGGAGAAATTAATTTCTTTACATTACTCCATCTGTAATAGAGTGACTATAGGACACAATTTCATACAATATATATAGTTAGGGGGTCCCCGCTCCATCTCGCCATCAGTTTTGGGGTCCTTGGTCTGGAAAACATAGAAGACCCCTGTTCTTGAGGGTTTTACTATCCATGTAACTTGTTTGTTAAACCTGCCTGATATAATTTTCCAGGATTCCAGTATTCCCTTTTTAGTATGTATTGAAATGGAATTTCAAATGGAAAAAATTATTAAAATAAAAAAAAAAACATTTGAACCTTAAAGACTACTTTCCTATTTTTCTTTTAATAATTACTCATAAAAAAGACCATTCAAGCAGCACATTTTTCCTGATGTTTTTGAGAATATACTGCAGGGGTGAAAGCTGCAGCTGCTACTAGTGTGAAGTGAATGGACAGCAACAAAGCGTTAAAGCAACAATGGGGAAATGCTGTCCCCTCAATGCTAATGTAAACCCTGGTTGGATAAGGATTCAAAACTGGATATGAAGATGAAATCTGACGCACAGTTTCAGAGTTACAACTGATAAAATAATTGCTGTCTGTGGTTCTACAGTAGGCTATGGTGTAATTGAGCAATATATATAAAAAAAAAGAACTATGAACTAGTTAATTTTTTGGTTTTGAATTATGAACTATGAACTGAACTAGTTCATTTTAAAATGTGTGAACTGAACTTTGAACTAGTTCATGTAGAAAGAGAACTTTCCCAACACTGTCCATCACTATATAGAGCAGGTGTCATGATTGGTTTAAGGCTAAACCCACATGCAGAACACAAACGGAGGCTGAGTAAAAGTTTAACAGAGTTTATTGAAAAGGTTTTCACACAAAGACAAGAACTGGTTCAGGTACTGGTCCGGGCTGGGTTCACTGATGTCTGCAGAGACGGACAGTTTAATTAGCCAGGCAGTCGGATAATTAATTGAGTCTTAGATATTTCAGAGTCTACCTTGAAGGGGTCCAAGCTTTCTTGTGAGAGAGGGAACCGGTTGGGTCCAGAGACTGTTGGTTCAGCAGAGTGCTCAGCAGCAGCAGCAGCGTCTAACTTCTGACTAATGAATGGCAGACCTTGATCAGAGATTCCAGCTCTTCTCTGAGAGCAGCAGGAGGACTCCAGATTGAAATCTTCAGGTTTGGCTCACTAGGGCTGGCAGGCAGGTTAAAGCTCATCCAGAGCCTCAGACTTGAGACAGGTTTCCTGTGAGCAAAAGACAGAGGCAGATTAGAATCAGGCTTCTCTCAAGAGACAACTAAGATTTATTCAGGTAACAGAGGCTCAGGTTCGCTAAACAAACTAGGTCAACACTGCGGCGTCGAAGGAAGGTCTGGTTGCTGCTTATGTAGGTAGGTCTCCTGATGGGTTGATGAGCGTCAGGTGTGCTGGAGGGCTCCAGCCCAGGAGACCCACAGCGCACTCTGCTGGAGAAAGGTGGTATATCTCCAGATCCCAACAGCAGGGACTATGTAGTGGAATTTTTAGTGAACTAAGTTAACTGAACGTTCAAACAGATGACCACTACTTTTTTCTCCCCATTGGTCACATGACTGTGGACCTCTGCAAGGTGCGCCATCTTTGTTCTTTCTTGTCCCTAAGACGAATCCCATGGTGCTTCACAAAGAGAGCTCTTGCAAAACATTCTGGAATATATCAACTCATCTGATGACCATATATACACACTACTTTTCATGGTGTATTGTGGTAAATTTAGAGTCAACAATCTTTTGAACCACTAGCTATTCGGACAGTCATATAAAATGGCATAACCCCTATATAGTGCTCTATATAGAGCGGACGTTCAGATACAGGTTATACATCCTCAAAACTTGTCAGGGTCTTGAACAATCTCAGAGGAAAGAGCTCTCAGTCAGATTGGGTCACCGCTTCAACAAGTGATTTACCCGTGAGCCATGACCTAATATGAAACAGATTTGATTGTCATACAGCCCATGATTTGTGATCAGAGCTTTGTTGTGAGGTTCCAATCACCTCGGGTGACCCCTTGTATACCACACTACACACAATTTAGACAAGATTCGGCCAAATCCGTGAACTTGTCTCACAACTGGAAAATCATTTTAAAAACAACCAAAAATAGCACAGTATATACCAGGCTTAATTGGCAACTGCTCATCCCACTATTAAATGAATTAAAAGATATGTTTTTTTATAAATATATAAATGTAAACAACTAACAAGGCATCATAAAGCAGCCATATTGATGACAAAATATCCTTCAGTCCATTTTACCAACTTCAGAGGTGTCTGACAGGGCTGCAGCTCATAGAGCAGCCTAACAACTGACTGCAGTCTGCCTCTCTTCCCAAACACCAACAGCAGCTGAGGAAGGTTAGAGCATCATTTGTTTCTTTAATGATTCCTGATCATTTCATGTGTTTACTGTTGAATAAAGACAAAGCTAACACAATGGATCAAATTGTATGCTATGCTATAGAAACATGTATAAACTATTGTTATGAAACTAGAAAAAGTTTTATTTCACTAAGGGTCTAAACACTTATGTAAATAAAGTTAAAGTTTGTGTGTTTTCTCATATAATCATTACATTTTTATTACCAACATACAGCTGTTTAAAGAAATCCTCATATCTGCTTCCTGCTAGCTTACTCAAAGAAGATTAAGAATTAGTAAACCAAAGGTTATTGATATCTGATTAATCAAATTGTTAAATAAGACACTATTTGACAAGCTAATGTTTTATTTACCTATTGGATTTACATTGTGAATTGAAAACATTCAAATTGCTCTAAATTAGCCAAAAGCTATAACCACATTCACAATTCTTCAAGATAAAATTTGGTTCCCAAACATAAAATCCTTGCTAAACTGTGATATCATTGCATTTTTAAATTGATTATGGTTTTCAACCTTGGTTTTCCTTCTTATTTGTACATAGTAGTTTAGTTTAGTTGAGTTTAACAAATTTTTATTCAAGAGTTCAAGTGAAATATTTTTGACTTGGAGCTGAATGATTTTTGCTAATTAACTCTTATATTTTTGAGTAAAGGTTGTGGCAAATATGTGTAGAATTATCTGTTTGTCCATAATTTAAGCATTTTCATTTGTTGTTCACTCATACACACAGCCAGTAGGCCGTGTGTATGAGTGAATATTATGTGATTAACTTACATATTTTTCTTTCATTTTGTAGGGTTTTTTTTTTTCTCACCATACTATGGGATGTCATTCCCCTTTCTGAGACATCTTACTATACTAATAAGCTTTAGGCACCACAGCTCAAAATGTATACCAAAAAACCAATTATACTAATGAGGAACAAGCTTGTTGAAATTTTTCTATGCCCAAATTGTTCTAGTTTAAATTGGACTTCATCAGAATTCCAGGAAACTACTTAAGGAAGCTCTTGATTTGATGGAATAGGAATTTGAACCAAGTTGTAAAATTGTAGTAATTGTTTGTATTGTTATACCTTTGTCTGATATTAAATAAATATATGTTTATTTAATACCAGACAAGGTAAAGGTTGTTTGTTTTTTCATGTTTTCCATTTGTCTTTGTTATTTTAATTGGATAGTTATACATTAGTTTAAATAATCTTTGTCTGGACAGTGAACAAAAAATAGACATTTTTAAAACAAAATCCTTTGTCTCATTCCAGTAAGCCTTGCATGTGAACAAACATTAAACATCTAAACCTTTCTAATTTAAAATTCCTGCTCTCTAGTCCTCTTATCACATTTTTCAACTAACATTTACAGGCTTCTGTCCTTCACCATCAACACCCCCTTGTCAATAAGTTTTTCTTTGACAGCACAAAAAAAATCATCCCTTTTGGAGAGAGCAAGAAATAACATGCTCTGCTACTTCCAACAGCTGTTCTCGTCTCAAAGCAGCTAACAACTGTTAATTTGGAGTTTAGAACAACTCCTGGGCAAAAGGCATGCCCACATACACACAAAGTCAATAAAATATTCTGCTCACTCACTGCGGCGAAAATGTAATATTACCCCTAAAAAAATGTTATGTACTCTGTTACAAGTGTTTAAAATCTGAAAGGTAATGGCATGATTAAAATATGAAATTCATAAAACAAAACAAAAATGAACCATCAGAGATTTCTAATTTAAGAACATCAGTGTTTCAGCAATGTTTGTTAGTGAAACAAAGGTTCTATGATGGGAGGGGCAGAGTTTGAGGAGAGTCATTTAACAGAGGAAGGGGGTGGAGGGGGGATAGCTAGCTGTTTTTCCAGTTGTCATTCTTCCCAGGGGGTACAGGATGTCACTGACAGGTGTGAATGAAGAGCGAAGCTCGTTGCCTCAACTCCCCATGTTTCCCTCTTATAGTAGGTCTTTCCCTCACACAGAGCTTCATTTTTTATAGATCTGCCATACACAAATCCCAAAGAGTTACTTGCTTAAAAGCAGGGAAACCTGTACCTACTATGTACAACAGCCTCTTAAATTGATCTTCTTTTTGTTGTGCAACTGGGGACTGACAAATTAGATGTCTAGGGTTTCCATATATTGAAAACTTTGTAATGAAGATCGTTCAGCTGAATGAGAATGTTTTATATATAAATCCCAATATACCGTATATAAAAAGCATTTGGTAACAGTCTGTGTTCCAGACCATATTTTTTCATTGTCCAAAAAGGCTGCCTCATCTAGAGTTGTGCCCTTGAAGTGCTACAATATAACTCCAACAGTCTTTTTTTTTTTTTTGCCAACATATTAAGCACTGTCTAACTACACAGCCTCTCCCTAAGAGAGATGCTCAGCTTGCATCTGTTAAATGCAGTGAAAAAAGTTATCATGAAAAGCAACAAGCCGGGTCGCAAATGTACCTTTTCAGTACACGTAGCAATGACTGTCTCTTTCTCACTATCTCTATATCATTATCCCTCTGCAAAAAGGGGTATGTGAAAATAAGATAAGAGAAAAAAGTAAAGTACTCCAAGAACATCATCTGTCCATCTAACAATACAATTTCACTTAACATTTTAATTAGGCTAATAGGGTAAAGTCTGATAATTAGAAGAAGTAAATAACTCTTAAAATCTGATAAATCCCTATTTGCCAAACTGAGTGAGAACCAGTTTTCTTATTTTACCATCAAAGAGTTGTCTGGTTGTTGCAAAATGAGGACATTTTCCTGGTCCACACAAGCTATTTTGGAGGAGGTTAGGTTTAGAGCTCAGGTGCGAATCGAGTTTAGTATTGTTAGGATGAGATATGCACTAATCATGGTTAGTCTTAGGATTATTGTCAGGGTTAGGGCATAAAAAGGCTTGAAAATGGCTGAAAATCAATGAAAGTCAAAGGGAGTCAAAACATGGTCCTCACAACCTACAGCGGGTGAAATAAGTTTTGAACAGGCCACAAAATATATTCCTAGAGGTGCTATTGACATGACATTTTCTTCCAGAGATCAGTAATAGCCCATGCAATCCACACATAGAAAGGATTCAAACAATGGATGTCCAAAAATTAAGTTAAGTGTAATGAAGTGAAATAACAGGGAAAAAACTATTGAACACACTTACTGAAATTTATGTCATGCTTTGTACAAAAGCGTACGTTGGCAACGACAGCTTCAAGATGCCTCAGGTGTGATTTTGGCCAATTCTTCCACACAAAGAGTCTTCAAATCTTGAAGATTTTGTGGGCCTCTTCAATGAACTCTGATCTTTAGTTCTTTCCATAGATTTTCTGTTGGATTCACATCAGGTGATTGGCCTGGCCATTCTAGCAGCTTTGTTTTCTTTCTCTGAAACCAACTCTGAAATTTCCTCCTAGAAATTCTAAAAGTAGAATGGAAGGCAGCTCTTTTAGTTATCAGGCTCCTCTCCTGTGGAACCAACTACCAGTTTTATTATGTGAGGCAGATACCCTGTCTACTATTAAGGGTAGGCTTAAGACTTTCCTTTTTGATAAAGCTTATAGTTAGAGTGGCTCAGGTTATCCTGGGCTATCTCTATAGCTATGCTGCTATAGGCTTAGACTGCTGGATGACATAGGGACTCTTTTTCATCATTTTGATCATTCTATCTCTATTCTCCCATTCTGCAGAATTTTTAAGTTAAATCTCTAACGTTATGATCTCTCTGCTTTTTCATATAGAAGCTTCAGCTGGTCTGCACTGTTTGGCTGTGATGCCATGCTGTAGATGGTTGTCGGCTGTGCTGCTGTCATCAATGCATTTGTTTGTGGATGTTAAACCTTGGTCTTTTTTTCAGTGTAGTCCTGTTTCTCTGACTTTGACTGTTTGTGCCCTCTTTCGTCCTCTGACATGGGAGCGGGTTCGGAACTCATCTGCTTGGCTGTATGTTTCCCGGAAGGGGCCGCCTGTGGAGCTGGTTGACAGCTGCCTTTTGTATCTCTGCTTCTTTTCTGTCTGCTTCTGTTTCCTTGAAACCCAGTCGGCCACAGCAGATGGCCACTCACACTGATCCTGGTTCTGCTGGACGTTTCTTCCTGTTAAAAGGGAGTTTTTCCTCTCCACTGTCACTACAAGCATGTTTGGTGTGAGGAGTTGATGTTGAGTCAATCATCTGATTTTCCTTAGATAGAAAACTTTTTATTAGTTTGACTTTATGATCTGGTTGAATAGTCTCTGTAAAGCGCCTTAAGATTACATGTGTTGTGAATTGGATTTATATAAATGTGTTAGGGGTCATTGTCTTGCTGAAATATGCACCCAGGTTTCATCTTCATCATCCTGGTAGATGGCAGCAGATTTTTGTCAAGAATGTCTGTACATTTTTCCATTCATCATTCATACAATTATTTTAAGTTTGCTTACCAGGACTGGGTGGTGGCTCAGCATAGACTATTCGACTTCACTCTCCTCAGGCACCTTCTCAAGCCCTAATTCAAGCCTCTCCCAGGAGGTCTAAGTATTCATGTAAACTTTTGTAAACCCTTGCACAAAGCACTATTAATAAATTATTAAAAAGATGCCAAAACTGCAATAGGTGGGTGTGTGTAACTTTGATTTAGTTCCTATTTCAAAAATGACTTTTAGGATTCACAAAAATACATATTGTGAAAAGGCATAATTCAAAACTGACTTTTCTTAATCTTACAGGATACATTATAAAACACAGACTCTTCATAGGTTCAGAAACTTGTAGGCTCTTCTGCTGTGGTGCACCTGCTGCCTTTCAAAAACTTTCTTCCATAAGCATAATAATAAGAAAAAGAACAACAAAATGATTGCTGTTTGATTGTGGCTTTTGAAGAACAGGCAGGGGAGGACGGTTCTAATGAACTGAGTGTTTGTTCTAAATAATGCTGACTCCAGAGCTCCAGAGACTGAAGGGTACTAAATAGCGAGAAATAACATCATCAAGACAATGTATCTACTAAAAAAAAACTACGATCCTTAACTAAATGATGTATTGCCACATTTAGCAACCCATTGATTTACTTTATAGTCCCTTATGTGCTCTCATCTTTAGAAGAGGTAAGAAAAACAGGTTTAAAATATGTAAAAAAAAAAAAAACAATTTTCGTATATGTCCAAGTTCAGAATTGTAAAAAACTTAGAATAGCTTTGGAATAGCAATTTTTTGCTACTTCAAAGCAGGCATGAGGTAGGCAGATTGTATGAAAAGTTAATTTTAATTGAAACTCAGATTCAGATCTTTGCAAAAATTGACAGAAAAAGGAAAAGAAAACCAAGTATGGGGTCAACAACATAACTATGACAGGATGTCACAGGACAATCTAACAAGGAGTTGGTGAAAAGTGTTAGCCAGACTACTGGGAAAATTGAGCACCAGACAGAGCATTATGTGTTTGATTACTTGAAAGTGCAACAGTGTGTTGCATGATTAAAGAGGTAATAGAATAACTCAAAGTTTTATCATAAGATCTAAGGTTCATAAGAGATGAAGAAGTTAAGATACCCCAAAAGTTGATTGTTTGGATTCTGAGCCTGCTGTGTTAGGAAACTGTAAACTAACTTCCCTTGTATTTCACTAAACATATGATTTAAGGAAATTTAATAATTTGTTTAGTGAAACAAATGTGAAAATTCAGCAATACATGAGAAAAAAGGGCTGTACATTTATTAAAATTAGCATACTCAGATTTTAAAACGAGCAACTGACTGCCTTTAAATAGATAAATGAAAAAAAATAATGATGTATTTTGCATAGAACAACAATAGACAAGAAAAATTATTTGTGCAAAAACCACTTAGACCTAAACATAAAAAAGTGCTTATGAATAAAGGTGCAAACTAACTTTTTTAAGCGCCATAAGGCCGACAAAAAATCTCATAAAGGTAAATTTGCTTGGTTCAAAGTTGAATGGCTGAAAGGCTGAATGAATGAATTAACTGATTAATTAATTAATCATCTATCTTTATAAGTTACAATACATATATATTAAGATTTCCTAAAACAAATCAGAAAAATATTTTTAATATGATCATCTAAATGCAATAGGCTGAGGCGCTTGACTCGTTAATGCTCATTCTATAACAAAAGGGAAGTATTACTCACAGCATTTAAAATTTTTATGCATGCTATCTGGGAACATTTATTGTAGTTATTTTTCTTTTTGCCCCAAAACCCTCGTAAGGGAAGACAGATAGTTATTGTTACCCTTGGTTACTCAAGCAGCTCAGGTAGAGTGTTACCCTCTAAGCTAGAGACATCTTTTGATCAGTGGCGCATGTCTTCAAACGTTCATCCACAACTCCTCTTCTCCTCCCTCAGTTCTCCCTCTCGGGTGTCTTCTGTTGCTCTCAGAGGGGTTGTGTTTGCAGCAAAGTACCTCGACTCAATGGCAGATATGATGCCAAATATGAGACAACTCACCATGAGTCGGTGTTTAGAGGAAAGGAGGATCGAGAGACATTTTATTGTTGCCATGCTCAGGAGTTTCATTATATCCAAGGCTGGATTATAACCCCCACCCCCAAAAATATAATAAATAAAACAAACCTCACCAATGAATAATTCATGATTTGACACTCAGGGGGAGTGCAGTGGGTGGGACCATGGTTGCATGACTGTTTCTGTCTTGGCCTGTTTAATGAGTTCTTTAGTTCAACCCTGCAAATGCAGGAGAGATTTAGGAGAAATAGGAAAAAAGGTGTTTGTACAAAGCCTGGCAGAGAGAGGGGGCGAGAGAGAGACAGAGTAAAGGGTAGAGAATGTAAAGTCTCAAACATGGATCCATTTCAACCATGCATGTAAAAAGCTTGCTTTCTACTAAAACAATGGAACAAAGAAGGATGGGTGTGGCTTCGCTGTAAGCAAATGTGGAAATCCTTACTAAAAAAGCCCTGAACAGTGTATCTACTTTAAACATGAGTGAGACGTGTTTAAGACTGTAGGAAAGCTTATAAATAGCTGTGAATTTCTTAAAGATCGGTAAGTTGTCAGTTTGTGTTATTTTCATTCATAAAAAGAAACTGCTCTTCAGGGAAAAAACCAAAAACAGAAAACAAGATCAATCAGAGCAAAATTGCTGATGGGGAGATGAAAACTAAAGTGATGCATGCCACAGAGAAGCAAAGCGGTGCTAAGAGGTGGGAGGAGTCATTTTTTATTGATTCAGGCATTAATGTACATTATGTACAAATTGGTCGAGGGTGGCCCCTCATGCGCAGTCCAGTGCTGTGCCAACAAATGTAAGTATTTGTCTTGATATCCACTTGTGGGCAAATAGGAGCTTGAATATATGATCCAAATCTATTTTGTTTGGCCATTTTACCTCCCGTTACATGCTCTATAGTCATTTTTTTTTGTTACTTTTATTTTCTTATTAAAATATGTACAAAAAGGGCATGCTGCAGGAAATATCTGTAAATCTTCCCCTGTCAGGAGTCCCACCCCTGCTTTTATTTATGACAGCTGAATCGTACACAGGAGGGTGTAAATAAAGAATGGAGAAAACCTATATTTCCCAAAGATGGCTCAGACTTTGACAGTTGACGATCTGTCAGCCTTTTCATACCAGTGGCTCAAGCACCATGAATCAGCGGGCTCAGGAGGATAAAACCCAAAGATACTTGTTCAGGACCATTAGGGGTTTGTGTTTCTCTATGCTGATGATACTTGTGTTTATTCCAATAATTTGATGTGCTATTGCAGAGCTCCATTCCAATGCAGACTCTTACCAAGGTCTGCACGCAGACAAAAGCAAACACACTTGACACACGCCCATACACAACCGTGTCCCTTTGTGGACCGTTGCCCTGCAACATTTATCTGATTGAGTTTGTTGAGCTCTGGTGAATGTGCACTCACACACACACACACGCAGGCACACCCCCCACACACACACATGTGTGCTCCTGCCAGTTGATGAGGATCAGATCACACACAAACTCGTCGCCACACCCATCCTCCTCTCCCACGGGACACAGCTGCTCCTCCAAGGCCGAGGATGGAGAGGAAATAAAAAAAACATGACTCTTACAACAAGAGGGAAGTGCTCTGTTTGTCTCCGTGAGCTCTGCTGCTCAGTCCGTCAAGGCTTTCTTTAGTTGTGATGATTGATGGTTTGTGGGTGGTAAAGTTAAGCTTTATTGCCTAGAAAGAACCCAGCCCTTGCAATTTGTCTTAAAATGCATGGCTTCTCTTTGAATTTAATCAGTAATAAACACCACCATTTGATTTCTGAATTTTATGCATGTGCTTCAACTTCCTTTTTATGAATATGCTTCATTTCTATTGATTTAGCTGTGAAAAGAATGCTTTCACCTCAGGTGGACTTGACATACTCGGCTCAGTTGTTTGTTGTGTGTGCTGCAGGATTTATAAGCCTATTTTCTTTTCAATGAGTTCATAGTTGTGTTTGCAGTGAGTGAAGACCCCTCCTCAGAGATACACTGTAACTGTATAATCCCAAGGTATATTAACTCTTGAATCATTTTCTGAGAGGCTTAACTGCTTGTGTTAACTTATTCTCCATAGTATAAAGTGTCAAGGATTAGACATTGATTGGAAGGATTTTGTTGTTTACAAAAATTTATTCATACAAATCTTACAACACTTTCATGACATTGAGAAACGTAAAAACCCCATATAAGGACTTGTGTGTATTTAATGATGCCACTTTGCACTGAGGTTAACTTCTAAAACACAATTGCTGAAATAGATAAGAGTTTAAACATTAAAGTAAGGCGTTGGGCGCTGTCAGAACTATCAACAACAGGCATTTTCTGAACATCTCAGTTATTTTGCTCTTTTTTTCATTTATTAAATATAGTGATGCAAAGAGTTGTGTGTATATATATATATATATATATATATATATATATATATATATATATATATATATATATATATATATGTGGGCTCTTTACTGATCATATAAGATACTGATCAATATCAAAATAATCAACAACACCTTATGTTCGACAATAACAAACACTGGTCATTGTTCACAAACTCTCACAGACAATGAGTAACCCAAACTCATGCACACACACGCGCGTTGCCTGTTCCACCAACATGTACATTCTATTCTTATGTTTTTTATACTAAAAAGAACTAATTGGCCATGCTGTAAAAACAAAAGCCTAATTTACTACTGTTGGGGCAGACTAAGCTAAGCAACTAAACAGAGAAAAGGACGTTTCAATGTAAGCTAATGGACTGCAGCATCGTAGGGCCACTAAATTGCCATCTGTCACTTGTGGCGAATTTTTTCTTTGTATTTTTTTTCTTCTTTTTTTAGTTTCTCACATCAAAGCAAGGCACAAAAGCCGAAAACTGTTTCCACCTCCATGTCTGTTTGGTCACTTACAATACACATACATGTGTGTTTGCTACACACATACATACATACACACACACACCAAGTCTGTTTTGTAGCCAAATTAGAGAACGAGCATGTTGTTATTTTTCATATGGGAAACACAGGCTGCTGATTATACTGCAAATATGCAAATAAAGCTACATTTGCATAACAGGGAATACAAACTTGAAATGTTCCCTTGTAAAAAAATAAAATAAAATCAGAGGGAGAATCATTTCTGCTGGAAGGGGTTCATTCAGCATTTTTCCTCAGCAGAAGAGGGGAAACATCTTACTCCGTGAAGGGAATTCAACAGCTGATATTCTGCTTAATCAGGCTTATTGACCCTGATGTCAATGAGGCAGAAGAGGTCCTCACGTCTTTTCTGTTTCCACACATCCTGCCTTCCCTGACTCTTTGGGTACTGCGTCCTGTTTTTTTTAATGCAACTTCTCTTGCTCTCTCCCATTCTTCTACACAGTCTTATCTCTTCATCTCACCCTAACACTCTCTTTTCTTCACTTCACAGTAGACATTCAACACAAATCAGCTTCTCTCTAACAGTTGAAACACAGCAGTAATTCAGCAAAGGCCATTTAGACTAAAACAATATATTTTTAAAAACTGCTACAATAAGACAAAAAGTAATCAGCTTGCTGATACATCCAGTGGGAGGGGTTAAAGATTCAACAAGTCAGTGCAGCTACCACCTCCAGCCCTGCTTGATCCCATTTTTTGTCACAATATAGCAGAGGGAAGGGATGCAGAAATGAGGTTGGCGCTGCCCTCTACACAATAGCAATAAAAGCACATAGGCATGCAGTCTTTAAGCGAGATATAACAAGGTGTTAGTTTCCACATCCACCAAATAAAAGGTAAATATTCTCCTTTCAGCAACTTGGACTCTGATGCTTCTTTGTGCTTAGTTTCCCATTTTGTCCCTGTGCTACCTCTGTGCTACCTGCATACAATCAGCAGTTCTCAACATTTCAACAATCAACATTTTTGTTTGCTCACAACACTGACAGGATCAAACATTCTTTGCACAGTCCTAGCGGATTTAACTCCTACTGCGAAATTACTTTGAGACACATAAGCAGGTTTCTCTCTAAAACCAGAGCTCCAGCAAAGGCGGTAATCCCCCAGAAAAGCCCACATGTGACTGCATATCCATATTTTCTACACAAACATGGTACATTTCTCCACCAGTAGCATTGATGGATTTGTAAATCATCGAAATATACATCAAATGAGAAGACGTCCAACAGAAGCAATCTCATTTTCTAGCTCTGGAGGGGCAGCAAAACGATCCAAACCCACAGAGCTCCCATTAAAGAAAAAATGGGAAGCATATATCTTTTATAAGCCTAGATACACCTCATATAGCATGCTCACTGCGTCTTTGGGCCTGCTTTTGAAAAAAAAAAAAAAAAAAAAAAAAAAAAAAAAACACTAAAAAAATAGACTACAAAAATAAGTAGTAACATTCAATACTTTGATTGTCTTTTGAAAATCTATTTATTTTCTGCATATAGGGATGATCTTTAGAGATTTCAAGCGCATAAACGTTGAAGGTGCACATCTATCTTTTTTTTTTCAGATTTCATCATCATTTATGTTTTTTGTCGTTTTGTTTTTTTTTTTTTCTATTCTTTTCAACATATCATCATGAAAAATAAAATATTGGTCCACAAAGTAGTTATAACTGTGCAGTCTCAAGTGCATTTGTACAAAAATGGAAAAGAAAAAAACGATATTATTAATAAAATATTGATTTTAATGGCTTTACTTCATACATAAATACATGTTGAAAGGACACAGGCGCAATCCACTGGTTGGTCAGATATATCTGAATGACTTTGAGTTAACATCTGGATGTATATACACAGGAGGCAGTTTTGGGCGCTTTTTCTTTTCTTTCTTTCTTGCTTTCTTTCTATCATTCTTTCTTTCTGTCTGTCTTTTTTCGCTTTCTTACTTTCATTCTCTCATTCTTTTTTCTTTCACTCACTCTTTCTTTATCGTGTTCTTTCTCTCAGCGGAGCTACAAATAGGCGAGCCGGCGTCCTTTGTTCCTAACTCTCTGTCTGTACCTTCTACCCAGAACTGCTGCCAGGTATTTTTGCACCGCCATCTGCTTTCTATAGCGGCTGTAACTGTCGGTGAAGATCCCATCTGAGTGTCTTTTGGACAGGGGCTCTGACTCTTCCTCCATGCTGTTTTCATCACTGGAAAACAATGAAAAAAGAAAAAAATATGAAAGGGAAAGAATCGTGATCAGATTCGTTAATTGAGCAAATTCAGGGTAAACGTCCATATGGAAATTAGTATGATTCTTGTTTTACATGTTGATGGTGATCATTTTGCCTTGATCCAAAGTTAGGCCTCATTTTTACTTTATTTAAATTTTTTTTTTCGTTCGAAAATTTTTTAAAAATGTTGGTAAAACCGACTAAAGGAAACTTATTTCCACATTAAAATAAAATAAAACGCAAACACAAAAATAACGAATCAATCATTCTGACGTATGATTTTTTTTCATTAGCGCTTAGGCTTATATACGTTGATATAGTCATTAATGACAGAATTATAAATCAATTGCAAAGGATTTTAGTACAAAACTCATCATTTTATAGATCTTTACATTATTTGCGCGTCCCAAAATAACATGCGCTATGCAATCAATACCTCTAGAGGGTTTTACGGAGAGGCAACACACAAAAAACAATTAAAAAAAATAAATAAATAACGCACATATAATGAGTGATGCAGCAGCCTGAAGTTGCGTGGCTCAGACATAAAAAAGAAACTTAAAAAAGAAACGCTGAAGAGAAATGCCCTTACCCTGCACGAACAGTCATCAGAGAATGCAGATAATGTCTTGCTGTTAACTGACCCAGGATCTCCCTCAAGGCTCTATCTAATTCTTCCTCAGCATGCCTTTCTGGTCTGAGATGATAAAACGCCAAAAAACACATAGATCATCAGAGACTTAAATAAAAAGAATAATGACAGAAATAATAATAAACTGAATTTAAAAAAAGGCGCAGACAAAATGATCAAAGCCATATTAAATGTCCCCACCCATGGGCATGAGGTTAAAAAAAATAATAACAGAAACAGTTTAAAATGAAGTACAATATATATTAAAAGCCTGATTATGCTGTCCCTCCATCAACAGAATGAAAACAGCAATTTGCGACTACCTGATGTGGAAACAGATGGACATATTACACTGGGGGGGTTCGGAGCTGCGGTAAGTCTTCAGCTGGGATTTACCTTTTTTCTGGCGGGTAGTAAAGGCTGTACGAGTCGTCGCTTAGGGATGAGGGGCTTCGTATAGAAAGCTGATCGCTGTCAAAACCCATGTCGGACAGAGAATTGCCATCCTCGTCGAACGCGTCGTTTTCAAGTCTGCAACGTGCAAAGCATTAATCAGGAATCCGATGCATAAAAAAATAAACGTGTCTTTAACTTTCAGGTACACCTATTCTTACAAGGTAAAGCCATAAAAGATGAATATATATTACCTATAACACCTTCAAATATATACATTTGTTCCAATAAAGCATTTTCTTTGCGGTAGATTTTTTTTTAATCCACACATGCTCCTCATTAATTATTAAGAAATCCAAACAATGGGAGTGAAAAAATACGCCTATAGGCTGTAAGAGTGTAGGCGGTGGAGCCTGAGATGGGGGGAAAAAATCTATTAAAAGACAGCTTAAAAATAGCTGCGAAATATCTGAATCTAGGAGGACCACGCCCAAATGAAATCTGAATATGGTTTTAGAAAAAATAAAGAGGGTAAAAAAACAAATCTTAAACGGGTAGAGCTCCCCGATTCATTTTTGCCTCGCCTCTCTTTGGTGACGCCAGTCCATCGTCATCCCAAGGGCTATCCGGCGCACTGACTGGTCTCTCATTTTTAATAAGGGGGAGTTATGTGAGCCGTCCCACAGGACTGATTCATGTACGCAATTTCCATAGGCATTTTCCACACAACACCTGCGTTTGTGCGTTTTGGGGAAATTATTGCTTATCCATATTTTTTTTTTCTTTTCAAGATCACCGCCTTAATATTGCGCCTATTTTTATACACGTGTCTGAAATACAAAGATAAAAAGATAGGTACATAAAAAAGACATCAAAATGTTGATGATTAAGTCGAAGAAGTTGAAATATTAAAAAAGGATAAGGAACCAACCTACCTGATCTTAGGGTAACTTAGTCCTATAGGTGTGCAGAAGACGCTGTAGTGCATTAGAATTCCGTAGATGAGCAAGATTAAAGTGGCTTTACTCGAACTGGCCATACTGTTGGTAAAACAAAGACACAAAACATTTAAATCTCTTTGCAATAGAAGATAGTCGTTTCTATATCATTTGATGTATTTGACAAATAGAAAGAGGTTTCTGTCGTTTTTTTTTTTAATATGTAAAGTGAGCAAACATAATTCTCCCTTAGTAGCTTTTGTTTTTCCAACCTTTCTGGCAAAGGTTTAAGATGCAGATCTACTCAGAACATGATTCTCATTAGTGAAAAAAGGCGCACATACCTAGAGCCGGAAAGCAGGTGTACCGCTGAGCTGTATAGGCTGTGATCCGGGCGCGGCTGTGTTGTTTGTGCGTGTCTGAGAGTTTGAGACACAGTGTTTCTTCCTCACAGCACTTCTTTCCTGGCTCAAGCGCCTCCGTCAGGTATCCTTATGATGCTTCCCCCCCTCCTCAATACAGCCCGTCTGACTTTTAGACACAGTGAAATGAAAGAGACTCACTCTGATCGCAAACTAAATCGGATCTGCGCTGGGTGTTCATCTACATAGCGCAGCTCCAAACTTTTGTCCTGTGCTGCTGATTGCCGTGGATTTTTATCTGCGCATTGTAAGCCTTGGCCCCCTCCTTCCTCCTCCTCTTCCTCCTCCCTTAGCCAAGTCACATTAAGGATGCTATGGACGTCATCAAGTCTTCCTCCCGGAATAATGGTACAGTTTCTTCCTCATCGATGCATCCATCAGACTCCCTCCCTCCCCCGACAGATGGAAGTTTACTTGAAAACTTCTAGCTTTTTGTAAACGTTGTGAAAGTATGCGTAAAAATCATCAGATGTGATGACTACCTTTTCAAGGTATTTTTTTTCTCTGTTCTTTCTTTTTTCGTTCACGTAGCAAATTAATATATAATCACCATGCGTGAAACGGCTTTTTTTTTTCTTTTTTTTCTTTTTTTTGCTGTAGCTACTGGTGGTTTCATGTTGCTGTGGTTAGAGGTGGCCTCCAGGGACCGCGTGCGCTGTCCAGTGCTGAAATGAATCGGCTCAAATTGCGGCGCTTCCAAACTTTTGATGCGCATTGTATAATCATTTCCAGCAATTCCTCATTCGGTAACGAATGGCGTGGCATTAATGGCCACGCAGCAGAGGCAAGGGGTCTCTCGGACCTTTAGAATTAAAGAGGGACTGAATATAAACACGGATTGACTCCGAATAGTGTTTCAGATACATGACACCTTATGCTGATTTTATTCATATACTTAAAGCTATTTTAAGTGACGATATAATGAAATGGAAAGTGATTGCTGGATTTCAATGTTTAAGATAAAAAAAAACTGTTTCCGGAATCCATTGTTACAAATGTATCATTTTAATTTTTGTTGTTTGCAAGTTAGGCCTACAATAAATCTGACATCTTTATCACTTTAAAAATGTTGGAAGTGTGCAAAGACCCTGCTCTAGTAAATATGCAAATAATTATATCTAACCTTGTTTTGTATTTTAAAAGCATCCGATAATCCATTACAATTTGAAAATCAGAGTTGCATAACCTTTGATTTAGTCAGGTTTTAAGGGGCCTCTAGAAGCTTCCTAATATATATTGTATTCTAATGTTTCCGGCCTCTGTTGGTCAATGAGATTTTTTTCCTGAATCCCAAAGTTGAGTTTGGTCAAGTGTCCCCTAAGATGATTTTATTAGAAACTCTTCTACGTATCTTTTCCATATTGTGTTGGTATTCCTGTACTTCTTGTGATCGTCAAAGGTGGAGCATTTTAAATGAAGAGGCTTTTTACACTTTGAACGAAACGATTTACATAGAACTTGAGATCATAGATCACACACCTTGGTTTGAGTGATTACTAAAGATGTAGGCCCCTTGTAAAAAACTGAAACAGTTGGAAACATAACCTATGTTTGACTTCTGCTCTTAAGGGCCCTGTTGGTTTTGGGGATCTAAGCAGGTCTTTGGTTTATTCATATTTCTATCTGCTGCTAGACCAAGCCTTATAAATGCTCGTTTTAGTTATTAAACTTGTTTTCAAAGGTTTAGACACGTCTTCGGGGACTAAACAGGGCACAAGATTGGTAAGTCACGTAAGCAACACCTGAAAAAAAAAAAAAAAAACCAAAAAACAGTAATATAAATATGTGTGTGTGTGTGTGTGTGTGTGTGTGTGTGTGTGTGTGTATATGTGTGTGTGTGGGGGGTGGTATCTTTAGTACTTTAAGTAGTTAAGATATGATAATTGCTTGTCAAGGAATATATCCATGCCTCCTAGCTCAGTACCTCCATTTCCTGAACGTACCTCACGGTTTGGAGACCAAGAGCCAAACCCCATCACATTCTAGCAGATATACATATCCCCTCTTATCTGGAAATGCCTTTACTCAAAAAGTTAAGGCTGAAAATGGTCACTGCAGGGATGTCTGGATTGTCCTTCTGAACCTGTTAGCGCCATTATCCGATCTTTGATGGGGGTGGGGGTGACAGATAGTGATTGAAAACTGACACTTGAAAATGTGTTTGGTTGAATGTTAATCCCCTTATATCAAAAAATGAGCCCTTAACTGTCATAATAGCTTATATGCAGGAACAGCATCATAAAACTGTCAATATCTGGTTGTAGTGTAACTCTGTTTAAAGAAGTGTAAATTGTCCCCGATATTGTTACCTCTTTGAATACTTTCTGGTATCGCCTCTGTTTCATTTACATTGACCACTTATTTCATGAAAGTTAAACCTTAGGATTACGGGTTATTGGCTTATATTAAAGTTGGGAATTTTAGACTGCCGAGTTTAAGGTATGAATTCCTTTATAAAAACCTGACTAATCATATAGACGTCTCGTTATGTGGGGGTCGTCCTGGTCCCCGATGGGAGCTTTAGCAGATCTTTTCATTTGATTGAATCACACCTCAAGCTTACCAATAACCTGAGGAGTTTGCCAATGTGGAGAGAGGCGCACGTCAGCGTTTTGTTTAGGCTGACGCAGTATGACGAAGAGAGCCAGTCACTGCCGGGAGGGGCCTTTTTTCTTTTTTTCTACAGGACGCGAGAACTGTGAGACGTTCAACTTAAAGCCCATATGGTTGGACTGGAGCAGACTGCTAATATTAGGCCTGCTTGCTCCAGTTGGTGGATATGCGAATCAGTACCTTGAGCAAATGGCGCCATCATGAGTAAAAGAGGTGAATTAAAATGGAAAATTGTCCGTCTAAGCTGTCTGTCTAAGCTGTCATATCATGACGCACTGAATATACTATATACATCCCATGTACTTCTTTCTTCTTTTGGCATCTTCTTCTCCCTATTCTTCTCCTTCGACTATTTGAGCTGATGTAACGAATAAATTTCTCCACTGTGAGATCAATAAAGTCAATTAATCAATTAATCAATCAAGTCCGTCCATCTATTTATCTATACATCTGAAAAATGTGGCTTGCATAGTTTACTCAGCTAGTGTGAACAGAATCCATTGTTGGCAAATGTTGTCAGAGTTCCCCTTATTATTTAATAGAGTCCATCAAGATAATCAATATAACTTTACCTCCCTATAAACCCAGCTCTATTCTAATGGCCTCAGGAGAACAGCTCCCTACCTGTGAACACAGCACTGTTTAGCCTGTCTATTGGTCTATCTGGAGAGAGTATGGCACAACTACCTTCCTGTCCTTACCATTAAACACTGTCCACCTTAACCAACAGGCCGGGAGAATAGGTTATAAATAAGCAGCCAAATGCAGGTGGTAGCTCTGGAATAGCTGTAGGGATACAAAATAAAAATGGGAACATTGGCAGACAAGAAAATGATTATGCGCACAGGAAATCTGGCCCTTGTGAATTGCAAGTTGAAAACCAACATAGTATCAAGAAGACATGTTTACAGTTTTGCAAAAGCTTTGTAGAATATATTAGTCAGTTAAGGCCAAAATGTAATTGTAATGTGAAATGCATGTTACCCTGAACACATCATCCCTGTTGTGGACATGGATGTAGCAGCATAATAGGGTTGGGAATGTTTTCCTATAAGAAAGCTGTTTAGATCTAATGGAAAGATGGAGGGAGTGAAATATATTAGATTTAAAAGAAAACCTGTTCAGAGCTGCAAAGGGCTTCAGACTGGGGCAAGGAATTATCTTTGAATATAAAGCCAGAATAACACCAGGGTTTAAAAAAAAGGGGGGGATGGTAAAATCTTTGAATGTTGTACAGATAAAAACAAAAACTTACAATTTTTATTTTTTGAGTTTGACTTTAATAACAGTCTATAATTGTATTAAATACAAATGAATGTAAATCTGAAATGATTTCATGATATTAGCAATACATAAAGAAGATTAATAATACTAATTAGAAATACTGGTGACTTTAAAAAGACTGAATGTTCTGTTTAGCTTGAGGCCAATTTCCCTTTTCCAATGTGTTGTTTGCAACAGATCATAATACATACATACTGACAAAAAAGTGTGTCTGTGAAAGCAACAGTATCTTCTGTGTATGATAGTTTAAAGGATTTAGAGTATACAATACTTTGCACACTGTCCAGTCAGCGTCAGTAGAGGTCAGCAAATCCCCGTGGAAACCCTTTAAAGTCTAACATACTGCAAACATATGCATCCATATCTAGAGGGATTTTTGTTTTTCAATATGAATATTGTTTTTTTGTTTTTGTTTTTTTCTTCTAAAAAAATCCTCTCCACCACACTTTCAGCTGGGATACAAACAATGCAAAATACTCAGATAAATGTGAAAATTAAAGACGATCATCATTTCTCTTTACAGACATTATGGCACAAGAAATGTAGAAATGAAACGTAGAATCGTATAGCCAGATGTAAAATCACAGGGTTTTTTTTTTATTGCAAAACAACTGTTGATGGCGCCCTTTCACTTTCCCATCTTAAGTGGGTTCAAAGGTTAAGCACAGAAAAAAAACAGTTCAGTTTAGTTTTAGTACAACGTTTTAACATAAAATGTATGCATACACATTTTGCTTGAATATATAAATGTTAGTGGAGGTGTTCATGTCGCTCAGAGTCATATTAGAGATCTATTGCTGTGATGTCGGCCATATTAGAAACAGATTTCAGAAGGATTCAATGTGAGCTTCAAGTGCTGTCGGAAATAAAATTACCTGAGACTTATTTTCACTGAAATATAGCACATCAAACAAGCAGAGGTAAAAAAAACAAAAAAACAAAAAGCAAACAAACAAAAAACAACAACACCAACACTAATCTTCAAATTGAGTTTGTGAAATAAAAGGTGGCTTTTTTATGGGGTTTTTTTGTTACGAAAGAGGGACATGTCTTGTTATGAGCTGCACACACTCGTAATACATTTACAAGTTCCTTAAGAGGAGCAGTTACATAATCATGCACTAATCAGTCAACAGTTCTCTGTCATACTGCGGACAAAGGTCACAAGGTGATCATTAGTAAAACAGAAAAAATATATAAACAGAAAATTCTAATGAAAGTCAGCAATGTGCATCTTATTAAACGTTGTTTTGTTGAAAACAGTGGAATAATTATTCATAAATGTGTAAGAGTACACAAAGCATACTTTAATTAGGAAATAACATTTCCTGAATGAAAGATGTTTAAAAAGTATGAGGAAGCAGAAGGATAAAAAGATCAAATAAGTAAATATTTCTGCCTTTTAATTTAGACGTACAACTGAAAGGGAGTTTTTTTTGAGAAACTAATGTTTTTATAGCAGCATCACATAAAGTAAAATGTTAAAACAAATTACAATTCCTTTGATGAAAATAAGAAATATTACAATGAAAATGCACCATCAGGATGCTAAAGTGCTCCCCTTTACCTAGAGAGGGATGTAAAAAGGAGAAACTGTTGGGGCGTTATCCTTAAATAAATGCTGCTTTATACTCAACTCAACTCAAACTTTATTTATAGAGCACATTTTAAAGAACCAGGGTTGACCAAAGTGCTGTACAGGAATCACAGTTGCAGAGCATAATATAAAAACTAAAAGCTAAAATACATAAACGCAATGCAAACAAAAAAAATTGAAAGGAGATCAAATATAATAGGATAAATGTTTCATACATTTAAAAAAAAAAAAAAAAATGTTGCTAAACGGCCACTTAGACTTGATTAAAAGCTAGGGAGAAGAAGTGTGCTTTTAGAGAGGATTTAAAAAAAAACTATAAACGAGATGGGAAAGAAAACAAAATCAGAAAGACACTGCTCATTTTAAATTACTTATATATATATATATATATATATATATATATATATATATATATATATATATATATATATATATATATATATATATATATATATATAATTAGTTCATGGAACCTGTATGTTCCGACTATAATCTCTGCCCGAGAACGCAGCATGATTCCTTCTTTGGCCTCATCGCCTCTCCTCTCCACTAGTCCTGCTATTGTGTGTCTTTCTGGGCGACCCTCACCTCCCATCCACCGGTTATTCCCGCATTGAACCCCGCATTTAACCGACACAACAACAGCTGTGCGTGACCGAGCTCAGCCTCCCCATTGTAAAGGGAAACAGGATCTCAGTGAAGGACTTCTTAGTTGATCCGCATGGGACAGACGGAAGACTGAGATTCCACGTTCATAGAGCTGGTCTCGGGTAGTTTCTTCTTATCCCACGGGAAATAAAACGCGTTGCGTGGGAGGACGGAAAGCAAGAAGGGGAAAGAAAAAAAAAACGACCACAGAACGCATGTAGCCGACGCACCACGCGGCTAAGGTTGGTTTTAAGGTAAGAAACGCTTCCCTTAAAGTCACGTTTAGCGGTGGAGTGGGCTGAGCAGGGCCTCCACCCGGTGAAAGTTGGAGGAGGAAGGAAAAGGAGAGTTAACTTCGATATGTTACAATGTCTCCAAAGTCTGTTTGATGTTTGCTCGGTGTTTTGAACTCAAGTTTAAATACAATCAGGGGGTCAAACAACAATTATTTAAACAGCTGACACTAATGGAAGGTAAAAGCAGATTATTTAATGTTGAATGAGGTTAAGTTAAAATAAAGTTTGTTTGTTTTTTGCTTTAAAAAGTTGATGATCGCTTTTCTGTTTGCCTCACCCATTCCTCCCCCCCCCCTCAGCTGCTGCAGGCCTCAGCTGTTGGGAGGCCTTTCAAACAAAAACCCATGGGACTTTACAAAGCTTCTTTTTTCCTAAAGTTCTGTTGAGTTCTTGTTTTTGTTGTGAAGGTTACCCTCAGATATGCTGATTGGTGTCTCACTGTCTGTAATATTGCAAAAAACTGTTAATATGCCTATTAGGTCAGAATAATAGCTCCTATATTACACCAGTAGAGTGGACTGTTGTTTATCCTCAAACCAAATATGGATTGTTGTAAACTTTCAAGTATTTTTATTCATTTTTTTCCTTTGGTGGGATAAGTGTATAAAAATATGAGTTAGTTTCAACTGATCTCATCATCACAGTAAAATTTCAACATCATGTGTTCCAACCCTTGTGCTGCAGTAGTTATTATAGCTATTACTGGATGTCTGTTATAGTCCAGTGGCCCAGTAATCCTCATCCATGATAATCCCTCTCTGTCAGTACAGCCCCAGTTGGCCGGACAGTTGTATCTCTGCCACCTACATAAACACATGCACAAACAGCTGGACTGAGGACTGTTGGCGGAGGAGTGAGGAGCAGTAACAGGTGGCGTTGGCCGGTGTTCAGGGACCTTTGGCTTGAACTGGGGTTTCTGAGGATCCTCACACACTCATCGGGTGTCCTGCATCATCGTTGACTTTGTGGGATAAATGCTTGCTGTTTTTGTGCTAGAACGGAGAGGGTCTAAACCTTATGAGGACATCCTCACCTGCTGGAGGATTTAGCTCTTGGTCTTTAGCTTGAAAAAAATGGCATGCCCTCTTTTTTCTTTTGTTTTTATTATTCTCAGCCTTGCTCCAGCCTTTGACAGGCACAGCAGGTGGCCTCAAAAAGCATGAATGGCTTCGGAAGGAAGCCCCCCTCCCCCTTCCCCACTCCTCCTGTTTCCCCTCCCGCTGGCGGGTCTTTTCCAGTCACTATGATTGGCACCGGTTGGCAGCTCAGACTGAAGATGGGAAAGAATCATGGCATATAGAATAAGCTGGGCTGATTATTGAGAGCAAGGTTTTGTTTGGGTTGTGGGTTTGATGAGCTGCTATTTACCCCAGAGCCATTTCACAGACAAAGTTGCACAAAGTCTCATGGATTCTCTATAGTGACTGAGTAAATTTTTCATAACATTTTTAATAAAATGTGTTAATATCTAAAGCAGACTTTCTCAATTTTGGCCCTAGAGTTAAGATGTCCTGCATCTTTTAGATGCATGCTCTGCGTGGATGGGAGTGCTGGAGCGCATCTTGCAGCCTTACTTTTCTCTTTCCCAATCTCAGCCGGCGCAATCAAAACACAATCTTTTCAAGAAGGTTGACATAAAAAATGCTCTCCTTATTATCATCTGCCATGGTTGTTGTTTTTCTTCCCGCTTACATGTTTCAAGATGCAGAATATGGACCTTTGTTGAGTATTAATGGCGTTCAGGTCGGATGAATGCGAGCAGGTCGCATTTGAAAAGATCCGATATGTATCGGATTCAGAACCACAGAGCCAAGTAACCTGGGTTGCATCGGATCTGTGTTGTTCAGACTATTATAGAAAGATTAGATTCAGGTGGCATATATACAAAAAAAATGGATTTGTGTCTCTTCAGGCTGCTGTGTGAACGTAGCTTAGAAGATGCAGGACAGCAGACCCTCAGGGCCAAGATTGAGGAACCCTGGTCTAAAGTGTTTCACTGAAAACATGTCATCAATATAAAAAAATAATTAAGAGGGAGTTTTCATTCACTGCCCATTGAAGCTGTTTTCTTTGTTTCATTACCAAACCCCTTGATTTGTTTTTAATTTTTGGCTAAATTGCTGCCACCTACTAATTAAACAGCTGGTGCATTTGGTCTTTCCAAGTGGAATTTGTATGCCAAACGACGGAGGGAAAGAGTCTTTCTCATGGGATGATTTATTATGCCAAGTGTACATGTTTGGGCTCTACTCTAGACAATGAGAGAGTTGAACACAAGTTTTGCTGCAGTATAATTATTTTTTCACATTTGCAGCAGCTTCCTTGTTGGTACTGTGGTCTTCCTGTAAATAACACGTGTAAGCTATTTACTCAAATTAATTGGCATTTAGATATAATTATACATCTCTTTTCCGTGCTGCTTTTTTATGATAAACCTTATTACAGTCCCTTGCAATGAATTTCTCAGTTTTATTATATGATTAAGGGTGAGTCACCCCTTCTACTTTGATCCCTTGAAAAAATAAACCGACTTTAGAACTAAATCTAGTCTACCAGAGTGTAAACATCTCAATATAAATACAGCTGTTTTGTGAAGGCCTCAGAGGTTTAGTAAGGTTTAAAGGAATAGTACACCCTAAACATGATTAGCCTTCATTTTCTACTCACCCCCATGCTGAACAACACTCTGGAGTACTTTTTTGATATCTCAAATGCATCTGGAGATCTGGGAGGCTTCTTGCTGTCTGCTGACATTCAAATAATGGAGGTCTATGGCGCCCGAGGCAGAAAGGTCCATAAAAGTCCACAAAAAACGTGTCAATATTCCTCCATACTGCTCGTCCAATGTACTCGAAAGAAGTCATTTAAAATGTTTTTAGAGCATAAACAGTGGTGTATAGGATTTCCTGAAAGCGCGCACATGCGCGTTCACAACGCTACGGAAGCCGGCAGACCAAACCAGAAGAAAGTGCGCATTCAGCGTCTGCTCTGCCGATAATGCAAGCGTAGAAGAAGAAATGTGCTGTTTACCTGTGCAAAGAAAGAAACAACGAAAGAAAAATGTCTGAGGACTTCAGTGTTGAGGAAGAGCATGAGTTCTTTGCCGAGCTGAATGCGCTGGTTTGGTCTGCCGGCTTCCGTAGCGTCGTGAACGCGCATGTGCGCGCTTTCAGGAAATCCTATACACTACTATTTATGCTCTAAAAACATTCTAAATGCCTTCGTTTCGAGTAAATTCTGGATGCTACCCACTCAGGACACTTGGAATACATTGGACGAGCAGTATGGAGGAATATTGACACGTTTTTTGTGGACTTTTATGGACCTTTCTGTCTCGGGCACCATAGACCTCCATTATTTGAATGTCAGCAGACAGCAAGAAGCCTCCCAGATCTCCAGATGCATTTGAGATATCATAAAAGTACTCCAGAGTGTTGTTCAGCATGGGGGTGAGTAGAAAATGAAGGCTAATCATGTTTTGGGTGTACTATTCCTTTAAAGCAGGTTCTGATATATTCTGCATTTTTTAAAGTGACATTGTGTAACAAATTTGGCTTTGAATCAGCAAAGATCAAGTACTGCTTTGATAAATATATATTCTGTAAAGGTCTAAAGAAAAAAATGAAAGTGTTCTCATAGCTTAGAATTATTTGTTTATAAATAAATAGTGCACCCGGCGGGAGATGCCATGTTATGTCATCATATTAATCAGATTACTCTATTACTCGTCAGCCTTAAACACATTACCTGCATCTGGATGTGTTGTTGGTGGCCGAGAATTTTGAAAGGAGTAGAAATGACCAAGATCATTTTATCTTCCACTTTCTGTTGCTATGGAGGACCATTTGTATTCTTTGTCCAGTAAGAGGCGAGACAAACCAAAGAAAAATAAATAAATTAGAGATGACAAGAGTCTACAGTAGCCTGAAGTAGTTGGCTGAATGGGCGCTATTTCAGTGATAACTTAAGTTTGAGTTTTAATAGTTACAAACAGCATTGCATAAAGTGCATTATCCATCTTTGTCACCATTGAACAGTTTAAATAATCCTGTACCAGACTCTCAATTAATTAGTATTTCTGCTTTCGTATGCCTTTGCTCCAGCATTACATCTCTTGCAAATACTAGTGAGGCTTCATTTAAGAATGATTTGCGGCACGCTGTTGGACAGGGGTGACACAAGAAGAAATGTCTCCTAAGAGAGCGTAATCATATGGAATTTTTTTTTTATTTTTTTATTAAATAAAGCATTAATAGACAAATTATAAGCTGATTACTTGTTTCCATCCGTACTTTGGGTAGATTGAGATAGAGAATCAACACTGCAAAATGTCAAGTTGCAAATGCAGAATTATGCTATGTTCAGAGCGCACGCTGCAGAAGCAGCAAAAACATGTGTGCAGCTGAAGCATCTTTGCTGCTCTGGCTGCACGGCCGAAAAGTGGGTCTGATGTGTGTTGGGCGGGGCTACCCTAGCCTGTAACAATGGCAGCTATATTTGCTGTTATAAGTGGTTTAAAAGTAGTTTTAATCTGTTTTTTAGTGAGAAGGTCCACCTGAAAGCTTCATCTGTGCAGTCAGTTCATCCAGATTACATTCCTGCTTCAAGTATTATTTCGCTGTTGGAGCCGCTCAGACCCCCGTACAACGGCGTTGCTCTGTCCCTGGAAATCCTGTTCAATGGCAGCCTCTGCCCCGGTCGCCTCTTTGCGGTTTTCCAACACTGTTCGCGGCGGCTGGAAGGTGTTTTTCGACATCTGAAGTTAATTTAGGTGTTATTAAACTGTTTCAGGTGAATGATCATAGCGTTCTCCATCAGACAGCTGTGTCTGTCTCCCTGGCAGCTCCCAAATCAGCCTCTCTGATTGGTTGATGTGGCATGTCGAGCAGCAAAAGTTTAAATTTTCCAACTACAAAAGCTGCTGCTTCTGAAGCGCATCATGCGTTTCAGATGCTCAGAAGCTCGTGAGGCGCTGCTCCTGCTTCTCAAAACGCCCAGCAAGACCTTTTGCTGCACCTTGACTTTGCCTGTAAACTAGCTGCTTCTGCAGCGTGCGGTTCTGAACGTAGCATTAATGACAGTTACAAAGTCAATGGATACTGGTTGGATGCACTCATTGGAAGGATCTCGGAGCTCACGAAAAGTGGTGCATACATAGTTTAGTGGTTAAAAAAAGGAAAAAATCTTCAAAATGAGGCTGAACCACAGTCAATGAATCACTGAGCAATCAATAAGAGCATCAGAAAGATTGCCAAGAATACCCAAAACAAACTCCTGTCAGACAAATTTGCATAGTCAAGAGTTGTGAATACTTTTGAAAAATGCTAGCTGTAAAATTTTTAAAGAATAATTTTGAATACAGCTCTGCAGAAAAGTGGCTGCTTTTGTACCAGAACCAACAGATCTCAATTATGAGCTACCCAGCAGGCACCAGTTTGCTGTATTTATAGATGCTTCATTGAGAGATTTATCTGCCCCCAGTACCTAGGAAAGATAAAGGTCAGATTCATCTGATGTTAGTATTTGTATTCTCATGAGCTTCCACCAAGGAGGTAATTACAAAATGTCAGACATTTGGTACATGTGTGGAAACTGCTTGTTATGCCTGTTTACAGCAGCATTTTCTGACTGTTAAATCTAAGACATCCTTCCAGTCAAATTTGTTGATTTTTTTTTCTCCTCAAATTGAGCTGTTGTTTAGAAAGTTTTTATACTGCAAAAAAAAAAAACTGAGACAATTAGGTAATTAACCTACCGGTAATTTAGGTTTAAATTGTGTGACAAATTGAAGGTACACCACTCAAAGTGCCTTGCTTGGTTACTTACAACTTTTTTGGATGGTTAACAAAACGCTGCTGTGTAGGAAAACACTGCTGGGAGTTGGGAAACTTTATTTTTGTTTATAATGTTTGTTAATATTTTCATTCTCAGTAGAGCATGTTTCGTAGATTATTCTGAAGTGATGGCAAAGGTGATAGAAGGTGGAAACTTAATGCTCAAATGGTCTCTGCAGGTTTTAATATTATCCTAAGATGCTCTCTTTAAATTACTCATAATCCTTCTCATGCAAATTTGAAAATTAAAATGCAATTTAGTCTAAAACAATTAGTGAAACTGCTTGCATGCCTTTCCGTTGGCATAATGAAATTGTCAAGTGTAAAAGTTTTGAAGAATATATGCCAATATTTTTTAAAATAGTCCTTTCTGCATTAAGATGCATGGCAGCTATAGAAAAGCTTCCTGTCTGTAGTGCTGCAGTATTGTTGTTCTGCCCTGTGGGAAGCAGCAGCCTGTGTCTCCTTAATCTGACACGGCATCACAGGCTGTCTGGCACAAAGCTTCAGATGTCACATGTCTTTGGATGGGCTCTGGTTCCAGCATTTAGTTAACCGAATAACTGTTTCTTTTGTGTATTCATGTATGCCTGAGAGTGAGAAGTACTCCAGAAAATATATGTACTGGATATTTTTGTCAACGTTTTTGGGGGACTTGTTGGCATGGGCAAAGACTTTAATGTTAGAGCATGCAGAAAAATCCCTCTGTTGGACAGTAGTGGCTCAGAAATGCAAAATAGCTTATGACTTAAACTTGGATATATTTATGGCATAAATCTATATAATCTATATAATAAATCTATATATATGTGTGTGTGTTTAAATGCACATACAGTCGTATGTTTTGTAAAAGGTTTGAGATGTCAATGAGAAGTGTTGAAATCAACCCCCCCCGTTCCTTCTCTGAGCCAGAAAGCAAGGCAGTCCTGACACCTTGTGGACCATCTTCTTTTAGGGTTAGTGCGTTTGTTTAAAAAGGTGGCTGGTGTCTTAACAGCAAAAACGTATTGGGTTTTGATTGGTGTGTCACATGTGATTTCTTGCGAATAAGACTGATGAATAAGATGCTTCAGTAAGAGAGCCACCTGAAATGACCTCCAAAAGTACTTCTGTACCAACAACTTAATGTATTTTAACACTAGATTCTCACACTGAAACGCAGATCATTATGAAAACTGGATTCCGTTGCCGTTATGCTTTTAGGGCCTGTGTAATTTCAATAACATTTTAAAGAGGGGCCCAGTTTAGGAACCACTGATTTAGTTAGAGGATACTTCACTCTGACACTGTCTCTGACTTTGTTAATAATACTTTTTATTTGTAATGCACTTGACATTTGAAATTAAATCTCAAAGGGCAATAAAATGACCATAATTTAAAAACAAGCAAAGCGTGTGTTTTTTTTTTCACCAGAACAGTATATTTCTTTAGATCTTTTCTAATATTTGTCCAAACTATATGCTCATGTGATCTAAGGTTTGAAAACAGCCTTAATGCTGTATTAAATGCAATGTCATCTTTTAGAGTTCTTGAGTGGCTAGAAGAAGTAAACACATTCCACGTTGAGAAAAGGCATGCTTCATTACTGTTGGAATTGTCCGTCTGGCCATCTGAAAAATGACTACATGCAGACTGAGGTTGCCTTAAAACATCCCTGTTCTTCATCTCCTACATGAGATTGACGCACATTTTCTTTGTTTCTAATGTGTGTCTTCAACAGTGTTATTTAAGAAAGCTTCATAGCGAGGACACCACAACATGTCAGGAATCAATTGGATGTAAAATTGATTTCAGTTAGTTTCCTACAATGAAACTTGTTATACTTTGTTAGAGAGTCCTTAAAGTGCCTTATTTACCCTCTCTTGAGATCTTTTTGTGTTAAATGGGTAATTGGAAAACGTTTTAGGTAAATGTTGCAGCTTTGGCTTTTAGTGTAAGGATAATGTGTCTGATTTGTACACATCTATTCTGCCAAGTGTTCAGTGCATATGTCAGGAGGTTAGAATCAAATGTTCCTTTTGAGTACGAAAAGAAAGCAAACCATGTTGCTCGTTTGGATTTGTTTTTTTTGTTTTTTGTTTTTGTTACTTTTCAACACTTTTTGCACAGAATGCAAAACAGGATTCCAGAAAATGTAGAGACTTGATAAAGAAGTAACTTTTTGGTTTGATTAGATATGAACATTTTGAACTTTCTCTTGATGTTCTTGGCATGATTTGCTCCCACCAGTTACTGGTTTCTTTACAAATGTCATCTCTTGACAAATATTTAAGACCGTTTAACCAGTTTCACAATCCACAATTATCCAGCTGATGTGGGCTTGTTCAGGCTTGTGATAATTTTACAACAGTATCAGTCACCACTGTACCAATAGATTTAAATTCCTATTTGCAGTCAAGAGCTCACTATCACATTAACTTCAGAGATTAGCAATCAGGATTGACCAAAGAGCCTGGGTGTGGTTGGGAATCATTTGAATGCGAACAATTCCAATTACTTGTTTCTAAGAAAGCTTTGGGTAAAGTTATTCTAAGTTTTTAGAAATGGTTCCATAGTTGTTGTTGTTTTTTTTTTCCATAATTTAAAAATCTAACCTACAAACTCCAATAGAAATCTTCAGTTTTAGGGTTTTATGATATGAAAAGGATCCCAACTGAACTAAATTAAACAATCAATGAAGTTACACTACAAGTTATAAATCTGGCAGACTGAGATTAAAGGGATTTTTACTCTTATCTTTACGCATAGGAAACAAAGCGAGTAGCTGCGAAGAAGTAAAGTAAGATGAAGAAAGTCTAAAAAAGGCTAATCTCTGCCTTAAGAAGTGCACTACCTCCGTGTTGGGAGGTGGGGTTCATATCTCCCCTTAATAAGCAAACGGAGTGAACCAGTGACATGTTGCTCTGATCCACCTGCCGCCATGGTATGGTGGCTACGCATCAGCTCTGCAATGCTTCGTTTGATCAAACAATCAGTCTGTTCAGTGTTGATTTTCAGACCTGAACCACTGCTTTAAAAGGTTCTTCTCTTTTTGCTGTTGGACAGAAGCGCATGTGTTCGCCTGGATGCTGAGACGTCAGCTGATATGCTACTAAAAAACATTGATTATATTTCTGCTTAGCAGCCCCATACACTGAAATATGCTGTATTTAACCCTGCATAAGGAATAAATTCATAACAATTTACATTAGAAAATTAGGTGCTTGACCTGTAACTTCCAGTTTTGACCCATTCACCAAACGCCAGTGGCACAACTGCTTTGTTGTACAATTAAATGATGTCACAACGCATTGCAGTTTGAGTTGTTGCAGCCATCTTATACGACACGCCGGTCAAAAGTAAACATAAACAAAAATGAAACTTGAGGAGAGCAATTCTCAGATTACTTATTAAAACAAGTTCAAAATCATGACAAAGCAGCGTTGCTTGGAGAAAAGAGCGAATTAACAGTAGAAGAAGGCAGCTCCAGAGAGTGCAGACCTTCACCAAGTAGTTCATTCCCCCCCAACATATTCCACCTTACAGTAATACCTGTATTTACATAATCTTTCAAAAAAAATTCCTGGTTCCTGATGGTGATTCGAACATAACCAAAATGTAATAATTTTCTGCCAGTCACAATTCAGTCCACATTCTCTTTAGTCATTTTGAAAACAGACTACCGTAACCAAACATGCAGACAATTAAATTGCTTTAATGCTAAAACAGACATTACAAGGAGTGTTGGCCTAGTGGTTAGAGCAGTGCGCTTGTGCTCTGAGAAGGTTGCAAGTATCCTGTTCGATCCCCACAGCCTGCACTCCAGGTCCCTGAGCAAGACCCTTAACACCACACTGCTCCCCAGGTGCCACACAATGGCAGCCCACTGCTCCCCAAGGGGATGGGCTAAGATGCAGAGAATGAATTTCCCCATTGTTCCCCTTTTTTTTTTTTTTTTTTAAATCATCATGAAATAAAGAGCATTAAAATGATGTCACCAGAATATTTGATAAAGTGATGAATTGCATTCTTGATATCTACCAAATTAAACCTAAACGCAAGCTGCAAACACTCTAACTGATATAACTTTTTTCCTGCTAATGATTTATCACAATGAAATAGCTTTTTAATGAATGGAACTGGAAGAAGGATCATCAGAGCTCTGCAATGAGAATGACTAAATAATTGGAAAATATGAGAGCTGCTGAATTTAAAAAAAAGTGTTGGCATTTTGAAACTTAAGTTTGCTTCCTGCTTGAGTTAATTTCTCTGGGTCATTAGTTGTAATTAATCTTGATCTTCTGTCTCTTTCTGTTTCTATTTCGTCAGCATTTCCTTTTTGTCAATACTGTTTATTTGGTAGAAAATTGCCAATACTCCATCTCCAACAAATAGATCCATGGATTGATTCTTGGAGCCCATTAGGATTCCCTCCAGTATAGTTGTTAGGTTGCTGTTGCTTTGCCTTAGTTGTTTATTAAGAAAAAGAAGATTGATCTTAGGGTGGTGCAACATATGTAGCCTATATAGGTGTATTCCTACCCAAATAAGGGAGTCAACAAAAGCCCACACCAGAGATGTTTAGTTGATGTTTGGTTGTTTATGTCTTCTTTTGTAATGCCCTTTATTCTAAATCCGAAATTAATATAGGAGCAGGGGTTTTTCTTTATTTGTTTGTGTTTTCCACAACCTTTGCATCCATATTTTGGCATTGACATAGCAAAGACATAATGAACTAACAAAAATTGTCAGGAAAACCAAAAGTATCTTGTGGTATGTCAGATTTCAACTTTATCAAAGTTTTATAATTCAGTGCAAAAGTTAAATTTGCACTGAGAAGCCTCAAATTTGGTCTCTTTGATCAAAGATCCCTTTAATTAATCATGAGTTTAAAAGACTACATTTTGTAATTAAAAGACAAGCACTGTAAATGATACTTTTTATTCAAAAATATTTACTGAAGCTGTGGTGAGCTAGTCTTTTTTTTCCCCCCTAAAACACAACCATAACGCAGCTGTTTTATGTAGGAATGGGATCTTTCTGCAAGAATAAATGATGTCTCTGTCTCCTTTTCATGGAACTGTTTGCGGAAAAAGTTTGAATTGTGTACAAAGAATTTCTATTTTATGTTTTTGTTTTTTTTGTAGGAAGGGCAACAGATAAGTTGCTGAATACAGGCTTAAACACATTTCACATATAGATGGCTGCAAAAAGTTGAAAATGTCTAAGAGCATTGGAAATTTAGTTTCTTTATAGTTTTTATTCTAACATGCTTTTTTTTTCTTCAATACCCATGATCAACATGGACAGTTTTGTACATTTCTCCATCTTATTGGTACTACTTTTGTAGTAAATATTTACGCTGTTTTTACATATATAGATTATAAACATTTGGAATCTTTTACTCTTGTCCATCCCTCCTCTTTCAAAGCATTCTCGACTCTCTAAACCAGTTTTGTGACATAAATCATGCTTGCAAAATATAACGGAAACTAAATTAATGCTCTCTTTTTTTCTACAGCTTTAAACCTGTTTAAACATGAAAAGCATTCAATCATTTAAGATGTTCCCCCCTTTAAATGTCAGTAATTTTTTTTCTTTTTTTAACAAAATAGTTTGGGAATTTGGCACTTTTAGATCATTTGAGACTTGATAGTGCAAAGATTAACAACAAAACAAAAGATTATATTGCATTGATATTTTTCAGTAGTTCCAAAAAACAGTCAACTATCACCTTTGTGGTCAGAGACCTCCCATAGACTTCAAGTCAAACGGATTTTTATATCACACTGCAATTAAAGTACAGATGTAAGCTAGTTGTAAGGGTTGACATTTTTACTGTTGCGTTTTACTAGATTCAAACGTTTCCTTATTGTAGGTGGACGCCTGAAATTCTGGTATTGAAATGTAGAAGTTTTTTGTTCCCATTTAGAGTAGAACAGTTTGTAATCAATTAAAAAGTCACAAAAGGGGATGGGTTTATTACTTTTGGAATTAAAGCATTCTTTACCAGGGATGCACTGAAAATTTAGGCGCTGTAAATTTTGGCTGAAAATGAAGAAAGTTATTTAAAAAATGACAAAAGTGAATTTTTTGTTTATCACCGAAACAATATGGCCGAAAGTTGTCGAATGTTCAAAGTAAATAACTGAAGCAAGAGAGCACACATTGGGGAGCAGTTTTTCCAGAGTTGAACGCACAGCAGAAATGTTTTGAGTGAGGGGGTGCACACGTTGCACATTGGTCGCTATTAGTGCTCAGGTTAGTTGCGCAGAAATCCAAATGTCCCCATCACCATTCTGAATATAAGAAGACTATGACACTGAAATGGAAACTGACTCCGAACATACCGACTTTGTATGGTGCAAAAGTGTTTGAAAATGGCAGAACGTTTCCCAGTGATTCTACTTAGGTAAAGGGCTTAACATAAAAATGTCAGTGGTAAATCAATATTTAGGTACTTTTGTTATTGAACAATTTATCATTTACTGAAATAGCTGAGTTTTGAAAAAAAAAAATTTTTTAAATAGGATTAGGACACATTGTTGCTAAACATTTTATGATTTTAATATTTCACATAATAACTTCTTTAGGTGTTTCAAATTTTTACCTTAGTTTCCCAAGTTTTCATGTTTGGCGAAAAATTTTCTTTTTTGGTGCATCCCTATCCCTTACCCATTATTTACAAAAAAAAAAAGGATAGCTTCTTTAAAAATTATGACTCGGAATATTTAGTTTTAACATTTGTTTATACTTTCTAGATTTCATATTAATGCATTGCGTGACTTTTTTTAGTCATTTTTTTATGCTGTTGATAGTTTCAGCAAAAGAGGTATTTTTATTGTAAACTGACTTGTGCTGCACTTTAAATGCTGTTATGTACCTATGGGAGTTGTCACTCAAGTACTCAAAACTGTCATAAAGTATATCTGCTGGCAGGATATGAGTCACTGAAAGTACATCCCTCTAAGTTTATCTGTAGCTGTCTGACACAAGCAAACCATACTGAAATAATTTAAGGAAGAGGCTGAAGGTGAAAGAAAATGAGTTGTGCTGTGGTTGGTTGATACATCCACCAACTCCTACGCTTGTTCTTATATTTCCTATATTCTGCAGGCTACTGTGAAAATGGGCTCCATTTGGGTTAGCATTGACTTTTTTTCGATGGGTGTTGCATAGTTTATGCAGTCTTGTCATCAGTGGATTAATGTTCTGTACATGTCCTACATGACTTACTGTTACTGTGCAAACATGGAAATGATCTTACTTCTTAATCCAAGGTTACTTAATTTTTCTGTTCTTTTTATGCTACAAAGAAATCTGTCGAAATCTTTCTCATAATACAGGATTTATAGACATGCACAGATTTTTTTCTGAGGGAGAATGGGAGAATTGTATTCGCTCTATATATATATATATATATATATATATATATATATATATATATATATATATATATATATATATATATATATATATATATATATATGGCCCCGATACCTGGCTGAGCAGTATTGGCCGATACCATCTTTGTGAAATTGATGCGTGTGTGTATATATGAAGAACTGCATACTACCTGGATCTAAAATAATTGCCATCATGGCTTTGTCAAGCTGTTCATTTCAGTTGCAAGACAATTCATATTGCTGCATGAATAAAATAAATAAATAATAATAAGATGAAAAATACACTGCAGTGGCATAAAGGCAGTAATTAGATATAATAAAAATGAATAATTAAGTAATAAGATTATGATAAAATCGTTGATAATGTAAAGAAGGTTGGACTGTAAATTTATCTAATAATATTTAGAATAGCACAGTCAAAGGCCACTCTAAAATTTAGATTAGTGGAACACAAGAACTAAAAGTTGCTTCTCCATGTTTAGCTCTAGATATGCAGAGAAGGTGTGAAATTAAGCCAGAATGGTCCGTTATTGCGTATCAGAAACTCAAAATGCAAAGCCAAAAGACTGTCGATCACTGATTGGTTAAGCTGGGCATACACTGTGTGATATTTTAAAATTTTTGCACGCAGTTACAGCTCAAACTGTACGACAAAACCGCAAGGTTTAAAAGTTCACAGCTCACGATGTATGTTCTCACATTGTGCTCCCCGATGCTCTGATGCGATATTAATGACTGGAAACTGAATTTCAGATGTTTGATTTTTCTCACCACCTCACGATTCCTGATCGGGAGGTGGTCGTGAAAGGCTGATCGCCCCTCATTACCCCCTGTATACTACATGACGCACGATCAGGCTGAAAGTCAGCCTGATTGAAATATTGTTGCACGACTGAAGAAACAGCCTGAAAAGGGCAAAAAAAAATCGTACAGTGCATGCCCGGATTTACGGTGTGGTGTCATAAGTCAGCTTTTTTTTTTTTTTTTTTTAACTAAGATTTTCACCTGTTACATACGGTAACTTTATGATGATCTTATTGTGTATACAAGCAGTTTTCTAGCAATAGATAGGATTAGCTGAGCTGAGTTAGCTGTAGTGTTTATCATTTCATTTGAGAATTCATCGCTTGCCTCTCCTGAATGTAGATTTATCTAGCTAAAAAAAAAAAAAAAAACGCTGCATTTGAAAAAACCTGCATTAACCCGCTGACTTCAGGAGGAAAGCAGCTTTAGAAAGACTTTTTCATGTTTTTAATGTCACCGCCTTGCTGGTATTTGCAGTAGAAATGATGCCACAGTGGGTGCATGCTTGAGCATAACATGAATCACTTCAGAGTCCGGTCTGGCATTATTTTCACTCTTTAATAGTGACAAAGATGCAGAATACACTTTACGCTATTCTGTTTGTACATATCAGCAGTCCATAATGTCTTTACATTAATACCCATATACTGTTCACTTAACCCGCGTTTAACAGTGCTGCTAGCAGCAGAAAGTCTCATCTAGCAATGGATTATTGTGCAGCGTTTAACACTGCTTATTACTCTGTTTTATTTGACATATACATGGTTTATGGTGTTCCATCTCCCTTATCTTTGGCTCTGCCAGATTCAAGTCAGGAATTTGGACAGCTCTGAAATGTTTTGAAATGTGTTCTAAACGGAGAAAAACATTTTTGCTTTTATAAAAACATTAATTGTAAGTGCATTAGTTCTAAGTCAACTTTTGATTAATGTATTTTGGTAGTTAAGTACCACTCAGAATGATTGCAAGTGTATTTGGATCAAAATTAATTTGGTTTTGTGCTGAAGTTCTCACCGTTTCTTCCCTGCAGGCTTGACGATGGGTTGCGTCAGGAGTAAAGAGGCCAAAGGCCCGGCGCTGAAATACCAACCTGATAACTCCAATGTGGTGCCAGTCAATCCTCACCTGGGTCACTATGGGCCAGAACCCACAATGATGGGTCACTCACCAGCCATGAAAACACAGAACAGCAGCTACAACAACCATCCAGCTTCCCTCACCCCTTTTGGTGGAGTTTCTTCATCCATGACTCCCTTTGGTGGAGCCTCCACGTCGTTCACCTCGGTGACTGTGAACAACCCGTTCCCGGCCGTGATCACAGGTATGTGTGTAGAATTTGAGATTTCTAAGGAAGCATATGTTGTCCCTCCAAATTTTTCACTGGTCCCTACATGACAGAAACCACCAGTTGTTGAAGACCCTTTTTTTTTTTTTTTTTTTTTTGATTACCTTTTCCTTCAGTTCTTATTTCATCTTAAACAACTGCTAAACATTTGTTATACAGAGGATGTTAAAACAAGCAGGTACTATGCAAATTAGACATTTGAAATGAGTTACTAAAAGCACAAAGAACAGAAACACAAAGTAGCGTTGAGATATGGGAAGTAATGCGCCAGGCATGGCCTCTCCTGAACTGAGCAAAAAGCAATTCCATGCACAGAATTCATTGACTTCCTTTATGCACATTAAAAGTTAGTATTGTATCAGAAATGAAAATGACTTCTTGTGACTTAAGGATCATTGTAGTGTCTGATGGAAAATGTTATGACATAGAACGTGTTCTTGCATGTAATGTTGATTCAATATCTTTGGAGATTGGTAGTCTGATCAGGTAACGATGACACTCAGCTCCACTGCATGTCTAACGCTAACAGGATTCACTAAACGCTTAATGTTTTCACAAATTTGTAGCAATAGTTGTTTTGCTTCTTTGATAAGGTTTAGAAAGAAGTGCAGTTTATTAGTAGAGCGATTGCAATATTTTAAGGATAAATTAGATTTTTATTTTTTCCCACTTGTGTACCTGCAACCAGGCTTTGTCTTTTTTTTCCCCTAAAAAGGGAAAGGGTTTAATCCAGTATTTACGAATAAGTTTATATATAGATAGATAGATAGATGGATGGATGGATGGATGGATGGATGGACCGTCCAGAACATCTGAAATAAAGGATTGGTTCATGAGCAGGCTCCTCCAGTACTTTCTGACATGCTGACGAGGTGCTTCAGCCATTTAAATTACCAATGATCGATCTTGGTTTTGTCAGAGGTAGAGTCGGTCAACATTGACCTGGGGATTGTTGACCAATAGCTTAACTCGGAGCCTGTTTACGTGTCAGTTTTCAATGAAAATGAGGCTTGATTGCATTTCTACTGTTTGTTTGCACTTGTTCTCTCTAACAATGTTACAATTTAAGAGCGGGTTCCAGAGTATTATAGTTTGAACACCTCCTGTTTACTCTTGTAGTGTAGGCAGAAAAAATAGCCCTTTTTGATGGGGAAACCCATCAATAGCTTTAAGTTTGCAAAACATTCAGAGTTAATTAATGCTTGAATTAATTTTAGTAACTCTGAAGTTGTGAACTAGTAATATTAGCAGAGCATGTTTGTACCCAACAAGATCTTTAATATTTAATATTTGTGTGCACTATTTATATGCACTTCTGGGGGTTGTGCATTTTGAGAGATGCCATGGGAACAATCTGAATCCCAGAAGAATAAAAAAAAAAATGAGTCAGAGGCTGTTGTGATTTAAGAGCAGACTTTGAGGCACTGGAAGAGGGAAACTGCAAAAAACAGAAAATATATAGGAATCTCTTGAGACAGTTTTGTTTAAACGTAATAAACTCTTGAATTGAAAGATAAAGGTTAAAAAAATGTATTTATATTTTATTTCCCTGTACTTAAACCTGATTTTTTTTTTGTCATCTGTAGGTGGCGTGACTTTTTTTGTTGCCCTGTATGATTATGAAGCAAGAACATCAGATGATCTCTCATTCCGAAAAGGAGATCGCTTTCAGATTATCAACAACACGTGAGTACATGGATCTGGCAAAAATTGTGGCTGCATGGTTGTGTGTCTCTGTGGTTTCGTATGAGCGGTCTGTATGTTTTGGTAAAGGTCTTTTTGGATACAGGTCTGATATCAGTGTTGGGATGTATCCTGGTTGATGGCCTCCATTAATGGACCATCTGTCCAGTTGCTCTCGTTTTCACACTTATATTTTTCCCTTTCTGGATTCATGAATAATATTTGTGTTATTGGTTAAACAGAAAAAACAATATAAAGTTGAATAGCTGTCTTATTGAATAACACAACTGTCTAGAGTGTAAAATCTAATTCCTGGGTTAAACAATGCTAATTTATTCAGTTAAACATTGTTTTCAAAATATTTACCACATCTGTTTGCCTTTTTTAATTTAATGTAGAATAAATGTAATGCTTATAAACCCAATCAGCTTTTAAAATGCCACACTGAGTGGATTATTGTAATTTATTTCAAAGAAAAACAATTTTTGCTGTCTCCATATCAGCTGTTCCACTCTAATCTTTTTCCCACGTGTGCACAGCTGAGAAAATGGGCTGAGCTCCAAGTTTGCAACACAAACCTTGCTCTTAATTCATCACATGGCTCATTCTTTCCTGCCGCTGTCTGGCTCACATGGCTTTTATAGCAATGACAATGCCATCTGCTTTTAGGGAAGAGGTGGGAAGAGGGCAGATTAAACCCTTTTTTCATTTTCTTATTTCAAAATGCCACCAGGCGTACCGTCTCTACATCTCTGCTCGTCTTGACTTAATTTTAAGCCCTCAGATCTTCCTTTGAAAGACTAAAGTGGGTTCAAATCATTTAGAGTTTGATGCTTCTTGATTTGCAGAGTTTTTTTTTTTTTAATCAATCTTTATTTTAAAAAAGTTCATTGTTTTTCTTTCCAGCCAAGTGTTTCTTTTCATCATAACTCTATAACAGGCGTCGGCAACCCACAGCTCAAGAGCTGCATTCGGCTCTTTAGCACCCCTCTTGCGGCTCCCTGGAGCTTTTTCAAAAATTAAATGGAAATAGAAGGATTTTTGTTGGTTTTAATATTGTAGACAGGAGGTCAAACAAACATTCATTGTTTTCAAATGCTATAAAACTTTCAAATAAATCTAAACAATAAATGTAAAAATTTCTATCAACGAAGATTTGCATGGTAGCCTGCAGCACACGTTTTAGCACGGTGCTGTGTCAGCCAGGTGGCTGTTGTAAACAAACCTGGCGGGTGTGTCTTGGGCCATCGATCCCGAAGGGAAAAAGGGGAAAATAGCTAATGAGAACAGAAGATTCAAATAAGAATTGTTTGCTTTCATTACCAATCCGGAAGGATTGCCTGCACGTTTGCTAATAAAGAGTAATTTGGAAAGGCATTTCCAGAGAAGGCATGTTAAATTTGCAGCTGACCACCAAGTTGGGAGTTAGAAAAAAATGTTTCATTGCTTCTGAATAAATAACAGGAGCTCAAAGATGGATTTAACAAGTGGATTGCTTCTCCAAACTCCACTATTGCTGCTAGTTTTGTTGCAAGCATGGAAAAATGTTCACAGATCAAACTGGTAGCTCTCTCTGATGCAGGTATGAGAACTTTTTTCCATTTTTTCCCCCAAATCCCCTAAATAAAAATAACACCAAAAAAATCCGATTTCTTTTATCATGTTTCTATAAAATCATCAATTCAACAAATCTAATACATTCAAACCATGCAGTGAAGCGGCGAGTGATGAACTCCATGCAGTGAGAGCATTCACTGCTCCTCTCTGCAAATATTGTACAGCAGAGTAGTCGCATGATGTGACATTTGCGCCAGGATAAAAATTAAATCATGAATGCTTATTATATATTTAAGCCAATGTAGTCCTTTTTTATAGTGGGCTAATACGCTTAGAGCCTGTGTTGCCATACGAGGCTTATATAAGACTTTTACATTTTTACGGCTCCAGACGGATTTGTTTTTGTTTTTTTGGCCAATATGGCTATTCTAACAGTTTTGTTTGCCGACCCCTGCCCTATAACCTAACATTTTTATTCATTGTTTGTCAGAAACATTGACATTTTTTGTTGAGGTTTAAATATTTATTTTCTTCTCTTTATTGTGTCCTTATAATGTTTTTTCACTCACTATGCAAAGTGACCAATTGTCCTGATTCTTGCAGTTGGGTAATATTGAGTAGAAACACGATGCTTTCGCATTATCAGGCAAGACTTGTAAAATGTAAAAACTACAGATTGATTTGGAGAATAAAAAAATTTAAATCACTTTTTATATAAAAAAATGGTTGGGTAGTTTGGAAATTTAGAACATTTTTGTGTTAATACCTCCAATGCCCTAATTCCAACAACTCCTATTGTCCTGGCTCTACTCTATCCCAACATTATTTCAAACATTTCTAGTACTAGATTCTGCTGGTGCTGCTGAGGAGTCGGTACAATCGGAGAAGAGTAGGGCTGGTATTGAGGAAGCAATAATGGAAACGTTGGCATGAAAGACGCATGCCTTGCGTCTGTGAAGTTGTTTTAAATCTAAGCTGTTTGCAGAGGTTTCCAATGTGAACTATCAATCGAGACTGAAACTCAAGGCCAAGCCCAAACACAATGACTTCTGATGATGAAGCAGCCGACTGACGTGTGAACTGACCTTGCCTTTTGTTATGTTATTGACTGTGTAGTCTTAATGTAAGAGTGGGTGGATTTCTACCTGTTTTGTTTTCATGCTTTTGTTTGTGTGTAATGTGCTTCTTATTAGCAATTTCTTTGTGTCCTCAGGGAAGGCGACTGGTGGGAAGCCCGCTCCATCAACACAGGAGAGAATGGTTACATCCCCAGCAATTATGTGGCCCCAGCTGACTCCATACAAGCTGAAGAGTGAGGAGCAAAATTTGTACTTTTTTAAGGTTTTTCATAAAACTTTGACTGTCCTCTGGATTCCTTTTTCTTTTGCTCGTTAGTCTTCTGTTTACGATCTTACCTCCTTCCTGCTGATTAAGGTGAAAATAGAACTGTCTGGCAGAGAGGGAATGAGAAAAACAACATATTGCCTGCTTTCACTGAGCATATGATGCATTCTTATGGTTCAGATCCTCGGCTGTGACGAAGACATTTTTGATCTGACTTCTCTTAAGCACTCTTGACAGTGTTATAATTGATGGATGTTTAAAACACTGGGGAAAAGGCAGCCAATTAACTTCTTACTATGTCTCTTAAAAAAAAATGTGAGCACCTGTTATTGACAGGATGCCGTATCGCCTAGTGAAACAGCTCCAAATGCATTGAAGTGTTTTGACATAGACCAAGCCTTTTTTCAAAGAGGTAAGATTGTTTGGAGCTGGGAGCTTTTTCCTTATTTATACAAACAAACATTTTTGTTTTATATTCAAATATTTATTAGATGAGGTTATAGGCAACATTGCCTGCTGCACATAGACAATTATTCAGGAGAAAACTTAATATTTACTTCCTACCAGCATGTGAGAAGCACCAAAAACATTCAGATTCTTAAACATGCATACAGTACATTAACCTTGCCATGCAAGCTGGATTGTCGCAAGATCTGAGTTTTCAGTCTCGCAACAAATCCATCTTGAAGAGTCCTGCTAATACGTCCATGTCCAAACCACCAGCAGGTCTGGCCAATGACATGCCGGCAGTGTTTTTGTAGCGGGACATGTAGGAATGTCAACACTCACAAGGACCTTGCTTGGGCATTACAAACATAGCTACGCTGGATACAGCAAACAACTCGGTTTTCGCTAGAACAGCGACAATTTCTCGTTAAAAAAAGGAGCAAAGAGAAGCGCTTGGTGCATTTATAGATCAGAAAGATTTCTGTGCTTTTCTTCCAACACGATTTGGAAAAAGTTTGTTTTATCAACTTATGAAATGTCACGATTCACTGCAACAATCAGCTACCCAATCGGCTTGAAGTATTGCACTAAAAGTCTCTGCTTTTCACGGCAAGACTGAACGGCAGCATCCCAGATTGCTAATATATAACTTAACTCAGTTCTACACATATCCTTCTCGCTACTGCCAGGTTAGAAGTAGGCAAGTGGCCAGCATTAAGACTTTGCATCAGAAATGAATTCAGCATTTCTTAGGAATGACATATTATACTTTATATTTAGTTATTTCAAGTATCTGACTTTTCTTTTCTCCTTCCACAGGTGGTACTTTGGTAAACTGAGCCGAAAAGACACTGAGCGTCTCTTATTACTCCCAGGGAATCAGAGAGGCACTTTCTTGGTACGAGAGAGTGAAACAACAAAAGGTAAGGAAGTGCATTTAAAATAAGACGACACAAAGAGGGACCTTTATAGCTGGTCTTTAAGTAAATGTAAACATTTCTTTTTTTTTTTTTTTTTTTTAGACCTGGATACATGTTTTTTGTTTAAACAGAGAAGTTTTGTTGCATTCCTTTTTTACAACAGCAGCACAATTTCAAAACCTGTTCCAGGATTTAGAAACATCCCACTCTCCCATCACAGTACAGGAAACACTGAATCATTCTGTTTGAGGACGCACATGAACAGTATGACTGCAATCCTTAGAAATTAAGATACACTCAAAGAGCATCACTGATGCAGACCATTATAGGAAACAAAGTGTTTGTTTAATAATTCAGGGTAATCTGAGGCAACAGTTGAACCTTGTTGTCTGTCCATGTAAATATTTGAATCCCTACCATTATACCATGTTTATTTAGAGGTGCCCTTTAAAGGTTGGAGCGTCTGTGTGCATGTGAATGTTGCGATTTATATCATATACTGTCTACTAGTGGAACAGTAGGAAAATTATACCCTTGTAAGCACTTCTACAACTGTGTTGTTCCTGGAGATCATAATTACAATACCACCAAGTTGACAGAAACTGAAAAGATATTGATTATTTATTTGTTGAATCACTGTCATGTATGGAAGGCCTGGGAAAGGGTGTGGATACTTTCCAGGTTGGAGTCATAGTTATTTTATCATATGCTGCTTTAAATAGTTTTTTGTTTCTGAAGTCCCTTTTTTAGCCTTTTTAAACAATGGCTTTGCCTAGACGGTGTAGTTATAAAGGTTGCTCATTTGAGGCGGCACCACTAAAGGCAGGCTAGTAATGGAAGGCAAGCAGTATGCCAAACTGTAACTACATTTAGTCAAAAACCACTGTACAAAAAAGGCTGCTGTTGTTAAGCTGACAACATGTGGGGAACCTTTTTGCCATTACATCACATGGTTTTTCACATGGTTTTTGTGAGAGTACGGTTGCTCTAAAAATATGAGTTAAAAACAAGGATAAAATGATAGCATTGTTGATATCTTTGACATCTTATCAATTATTAGCATCTTGTAGCTGACTGCTTGTGTTTCCTCATAAAGTTGGTCCATTAACATATACTAACAAGTTCCAGCATCATAAATAAAATCAGGTTGAGGTTGGATAATTATCCAAATACTTTTCAACTCAGAACTTAAATTTCCAAGTTAAAGGTATTGTGGAGGATTTTCATTCATTTTTCACTATATAGAGCGGGGATTTTAAAGTGGACTTTATAGCGAACTTAGTTAACTGACTGTTCAGACATATGATCACTACTTTTTTCTCCATTGATCACATATCTCCTCCTTCACTACGAGGTGCCTGAGGTATCTTTGTTATTAGTCGCCGCTGTCGTGTAGCGATAGTCTATGGCAACAGGGGGCCTCTGTGACAGCAAATCCCATAATGCTTTGCGAGTAGAGCTCTCCATGCAAAGCATTCCGGGATATATCTGCCTCTTCTGAGGCCTTTCTTCTCTTCTCATACACTTCGTAGACACTTGATAAATTCACTCTTACGACCCTCGTCCATTTTCAAAGAACCGCAATGAGAATGGTGAGCTTCAATGACTGTCTGAAACTGTAGCTCACCACAGGTATACGCCTGAAAGTGCGCATGCTCAGCAAAACATAGCTTACAGGACGAGCATGTAGGACGGCCTTACGTAAACATATCACCAGAATGATTGACAATTAGGAGGACCACTTATTTTGACTATCCACCCGGGAATAAAAGATCGTCCTTTATACCTTTATGGTGCGGGTACAACAGATTTGATGTCTCAATCATTTAGTCCAGGTCCTGAAGCAGAACCCTCTACCCATCTGCAACCTCATCAGGACCATTGTAGGGAGAACCTCATTTTGACCTGTTCTAAGGACATAGTTGGATCAGCCTTCAGTGTGTTTTTCCACTTAAATTTTGTTTGTGTCTCTAAATCCAGGCCTCTATTACTTAAAAAATGTGATTTCCATTGATGGTTTTTATGTGATTTTGTTGTCAGAACATTCAACTTTGTAGAGAACAAATTATTAAATGAGAATATCCTAGATCTGAATATTCATTCAGATCTAGGATGTGTTATTTTAGTGTTCCCTTTAATTTTTTTGAGCAGTGTATGTTTACATAAAGGTGACCAGATTTCTGAAATCAAATCAGGGGACATTTCCAGCTCATAGATAAAAAGAATGAGATCCCATTAAAATGGAATTAGGAAACTGGGGACAGTTCTGCTTTCAGTCATTTTCACTTATTTTTTTATATTTAAGCAAAATAAATCTGGTGTAAAAGCCAAGAATATGCATTCAGCACTCTTAGTATTTCCTAAGATTAATGAAATTAATGAATCAATAATGTCATCAATAATAAACTTGATATGTGTCTCTGTTTGGGGGGTGGGTGAAATCCAAATTCAGCATGTTCCATATCTGGTTAAACGGTCAAATAAAAAAAAAGTGATTTTTGCTGTGCTCCACTTGTCTTCTGAATTTCTTTCCCTCTCTTAAAGCCTGAATGAACTCAACACTTAACTTGCTACTTTATGGTGTACAATTTACTTTTTAATTGCGTCTTACCTCTTGCCTTTGCTTGTTTCTTTGCACACTCATCAGAAAAAGACTGGCTTTTTGAGTTCCGGTATTTCCAGATCATTAAGTCGATAAATCTCACTATTATTTTATCCCTTCAGAGTCTGTCACCCTAATGTCATGTATTTTGGTTTTTAAGGTGCCTTCTCACTATCTTTACGTGACTGGGATGAGGTTAAGGGTGACAACGTCAAACACTACAAGATTCGCAAGTTGGATAGTGGTGGTTATTATATCACTACAAGAGCACAGTTTGAGACACTACAGAAACTGGTGAAGCACTACACAGGTAAGCATCCTAGGGAAGCATCATCCTCGGGCATAAATTACACTAATATTTGTTAGTAATGAAATAAAGTAGTTTTATTTACTGAATGTTATATCTTATGTTTATTGGTTCTGTTATTGTGACACAATTGTAATTAGGCAATAGGAGGGGTTTCCTGAATAAGAAATTTTGAGAACTTCTGTTTTGTAATTTTTAATAAGGACAAATTTGGGAGCAATGATCTTGACGAGGCAAGCTTTGCCCTTAACTTACCATTGATTCAGTTTATTCAGAATCCCTCCTGCAGGGAAAAACTTTTTTTGAACGCTCAAAGATAAGATCTTGTAAATATGGAGATAAAATATTTTGCTGGAATCTTTGAAGTGTTCAGAGGAAATACAAACAAAAAAATGTTTGTTGAAAGAGTTACCATGGGAAAGGTCTCCTAAAGGGAAAGGTAACATGATCGAGGTTGATAACATTGCATTCTATATAACACAGTTTCCTGTTTAGTAAACAGGAGCATACAAACTAGGAGACCCTATTTACCAGTGATGAGGCGCAGTAGTAAAAGTCAATATGATGGACTTTAATTTTTAACCCTGAACTGGAGTACAATGCTGTTAATTTCATATCGGGCTCCTCTTTTGAGTAATTAACTGTAAACCTAAATCTAATCAATGCCTGTGAATACCTTAGTGGAACTTCAAAAAGCAATAGATTATTCCTTTTTAGGTGATTAATATTAAACTATGTATTTATTTAAGCCACAAAAAGATAGTGCCTGCATTTTTTCCACTTGTGTTCTACAATTAAACACAGACAGCTTTAGGTCAAAGGTAATGATAATAGTTTTGGAATTTCCTAGTCAGAGCTCGACTTGAGGATCTTTGAAAGGAGCAGAATGGTGCTCATCACCAAAAATAAATCAGAACAATTCTGGAAACATGTGTATGTATATATATATATATATATATATATATATATATATATATATATATATATATATATATATATATAAAACTGTTTAGGGAGGGAATGTTGAACCTTACAGTTTTTGGCTGTGCTGTTTCACAAAGCAGCAAACCTAATTATTACATGAAACAGATTTGATTTCAAAGACCAAATGTGGATTCCGAGCTCTGTACTCCTTTATATCTCCCCAAATGCTTTCTTTAAACTGCATTAAGAAAAAGGTTTATATACAGGATTTAATTCCTCCCAACTTAGATACTGAATACAACACTTTGGTTTTCTACATTTTACCCAGATTCACCAGGAAAATTTAGCATGAAACTTAAATGCAGTTTTATCTAATTTCGATATAGGCTGGAATTTCATAATCACCTCATGATTGGTTTGTCATAACTTAAAGCTGCTTTCTTTCAGAACATGCGGACGGTCTGTGCTACAGGCTGACCGTTGTGTGCCCAACAGTGAAGCCGCAAACTCAGGGACTTGCTAAAGACGCCTGGGAAATCCCTCGAGATTCCCTCCGACTGGAAGTCAAACTGGGACAAGGCTGCTTCGGGGAAGTCTGGATGGGTAAGGCACATATTGGACTGCAGTCAAGCTCAAGGCTGGATGTCAGAGGTTAATTAGGTAAACTGTGATGCGCCACAGCTTACTCTAAATCTGCTTGGTACTTACTGTAGAGCAAGTGTCTAATGCATTCTCCTAGCATCTGAAGGCGGGTAGAGCAAGAACTATGTCAATAACTGTTTTACTTTGCCCAATTAAGTGTTTATACCTTAGTTCATCAGCAATAGCAGAAAATGTCACCTTGTGAATCAATCCTCCTCCCAGTTCACTCTTATGAGGCTGCTTTTTCACAGTGCTTTCCAGTCCTTCTATCCGTTTCAGTTGAGTGTACAGATCCAGAAATATTGCAGCTGTCAGGTTAAATCTTAAGCCTAATAGAATTGATTGTCATCTTTTCTTTCACTGACAGCTGTTATACTCCTTAATTAATTGTGAAAAGATTCCTCTGTAACTGTCAGTGTTTAGTCAGAAAACCAGGAATGACACTTTCACTTTTGAAATGAGTGTGTATCATAGAATTTTTCCATCTGAGGTCTAGGGTTGTCACGAAACTAAACTTTTCAACTCGATACCGATACTAAGGAAAATATTCGATACTCAATACCATTTTGGATACCACAAGAATAAAAACTCCAAATTTCAACAGAAATATTTTGATTAATAATTAAAATACAATAAATAAATACAATAAACAATAAGAACAATATTTTGAGGTTGTATGATGTGCACAGTATTAAGCAAACTTGATAAAAAACTTACAAAATTAAAATTAAGTGTTCCTTCCTTTGCTATGCTTTGCACACATAACAATGACACTAGCCAAACCGGTTAAGAAACAAAAATAATTCTCAGCAGCTGCACCTGTTACAAAAAAAAGTCTGAAACTGAAAAGTGCACAGAATTATTCAATCACACAGTGTTAAGAAAGTGCATTTTCCTCTATTCTGCACTTTAGATAAATGACTGCTTAGGTGCCACTGGTGGAAGCACTTAGGGCTGCAACTAACGATTATTTTAAAAATCGATGAATCGGCCGATTATTTTTTCGATTAATCGATGAATCGGACAAAAAATATTTTTTATATTAACCTCTTTATTCCAAAATAAACATTTTAGACAGAACAAACAAGCACACAAGTACAGGTTGCTCATTAACTGTCCTGGTGCAATATGAAAAATAAATGTTTGTTTTAAAACTACGCAAACTTACATGAGAAATGTAGCTGTACATCCACAAAATATAGGGTACTTTGTTTGATAAAGCACAAAAAAAGACAGGCATTTTTGTTTTTAAAAGCCCCTAAGGGGCTCAAACAATAGCCCGCCACATTTGAACAAATTAGGTTTTTTTTTTAGACTAGAAGAGTTCTGTCTTTTAAGACAGGAAAGTATAGCAGTTAAAGTTGCTACTTGAGAAAATACTCAACCATAGAGATAAAAATAGCCCTGTGATTCAAATTATAAATTGTATTTGGAATAAAAATGAGAGAACTAGGGGTGCTAAAAAACACATCCTCCAAAGACAGATATTTACCTGGGAATGTGGCATATAATTAATTGACATATTACTGATCTTGCTGGATTTTATTCTGCTTTACTTCCATAAATTGCAGAATCTTCTTTACTTTATCTTTGCCAGAAGATTTAAACTTTAAAAGCCTTGCCCTCATAATTTGCAAGTTAATTTATTTATAAAGTAAATATAAACGCTGCTTAAGTTAATTCAAATGAAATTAAAAGTAAAATAAGTAGCCAACCTTCTCACTGTCTGTAACCTACTAACACGGTAAGGAAAGCATCAGACGAGCTACCTGAGAAACTAACGTTACATTTCCCCACTTTAAAACCAAACAAACATGGTCGCTCATCCTGCTGATCAGCTCTCTTCACTGCCATCGACGGCTCCAACGTGTTTTCTTTTCAGGTGCTGCATCATAACAGTGGTGCTTCCGTGCCATGTTCATTTGTTTTTACAAAAGTTGCATGTTACGACTTTTTTCACTTTACAAAGCGCAGGCTATTTTAATTACTGTGATCAATTTGCGCCGTCAATCCCGGCGCATGAGCGCTTCATTTGCAGTCTGGATGCTGAGGGTAAACATCCTGCGGCTCTGACTGCAGCGCTGAGAGGGACTCCTGCGGGAGAGGCAGAACGGGGTTGGCGGCGGGGTTGACGATGGCGGCGGATGACGCATTAATCGTGCGACACAACTAATAGATGATGAAATTATCGATTTTATCGATTCGTTGTTGCAGCCCTAGTAGCACTGTATCGATACTTTTGAAAATGAGTATTATATTTCAGAATCAATACTTTTTTGAGTATCGATACTTTTGACAACCCTACTGAGGTCTTTGCCGTAGACAGCTTAAATCTCTGTTCAGATGGTAGGAAATTAACATTAAAATGGGGGATTAGAAGAGTTTGGCCTTTGTTGATTTTTGTTAGCTCAATTGATTCAGCACTAACAGTTAGTATCATCTTATTTTTGTTTCTTGCTGATAGTTTACCGAAACAAAGTGATAAAAGTAAATGTAAGAACAGATTCTATTATAGAACTCTAAACAATGATCATTAGCTTTTTACATACACAAAACTGTAAAGTTGCTGAGGAAGTGCGATGATTAGTTTGCTTTTTGTTGACTTCTTTAGAGTTTTGTTTATTTTCATCTTATTGAACGTCATCCCGGGTAACTCTGAACACACTCCACCAGTTGACCTAAAATCAAGTCCTGTCTGACCAATGGATTCATTCTCCTTTGTGGTTATAATTATGCCTACTGTGAGGTTATCACAACCAGCAACGAAATTAATAAAGGGTAACATCAGTAGTTTCCTGACATTTAAATCTAGCATGTTTCATGACAAACAAAAGGATTTTAGATAATACATGTTATCGTTCTGTGTTGAGCTCTTTCTGTTGCATGCCTCATACTTTTGCTCTTTCAGTCCTTGAGTGATCCACAGAAGGGTAGAATTTTGTAACGGATTTCTTTAATAGCCTGAAGGCAGAGAGAAACTTGCGCGTGGGGTTGTCGCGCAGGTCTGTTCGTGAGCCTATAGAAGTGCTGTACCCTATTGCAGTTGAGGTGGATGTTGGTGAAGCACTCGCAAAATCCACAGAGAGGCAGTGATCAACGTAACAAGCAGTAATGCAGGAAGAAACAGTTGACATCTCGCTTCCAAACTGAGCAAGCGCAGGATTGTTTATTTAAGAATTTATGATTAATTAAGAATAGTGGGTATGTTTATGGCAGCTACACAGAAATATATGGTGGAATAAGACAGTAATTTTACCTGCTGCACTCGAAGAGATGTGATGATGGGGAAACCAGCCTGCCTTTTAAGCCAATGCTGACCTTTTGATTTTAAAAAAAAAATGTTGTTTTACTAAATAAAAGCTGAATATATATTATATACTATAGTTGTTTTAGACTTTATTTATTCCACAAGCTCGCCTCTTTATGCTGTTTTCAGTCATTGAATAAACAGTAACAGCACTGCATTTAACCAGACTTTTCTACTTTAAACTTCTGCACCATTAGATGTCAGTACCGGCAAAATTGTTAATGGAAAACGGCTTTATATCCTCCCATTTGAAACGAGGCTAGCATGCGTGGTCCGCGCCAAGTCACAAAAATTCCGAGGTATGCGACCTAGCACCGAGGCTGTCCGCTCCGTCTGTGATGGGGGGGGGGCAGCATAATTGCGTCACTTTTGGCCCGCGTACCCTCGTGCTCTGTTCAATGCAGCGAGTATAAACCAATGTATTATTATAAAGCCTCCTTCAGTTCTTAAGAGCAAAGTTTCCTTTTTACTTGCGGTGATGGACACAAAGGGATTAATTTGTTTCCACCAACCACTTTTCTATTTATGTTGTACTGCCCTTGTCAGCAAAACACCAGGATAAATCTACTTAGAAGTACTGATGCTCAACACTTGGCTTATGAATAAGTAAAGAAGGCAAATAGTTTTGTTGGCATGCAGTTACACAGCCATTAGGACGCTTACACATTGGGATAAAGTGTCCTCTTTACATTATTTAGAGTAGATGCAATTTTAATGTGAAATGCTCTTGATGTGTGTAAACTAATTGGTGCGAGTCAGTGATGAAGCTGATCTCCAAACAGCCCTCATCATGCTGCTTCAATGCCCCACAAACTGCTAAAGCCTGACTCTGAATCGCTGTTAGTTCTTTGACAACCAAAGAGTCCTGTAATCACAGATCACGTCACACGCTTCATTCCTCGCGCCTACTTCTGACACCGGCCCCTCCTAGCGAACACGACTCATTTTTCCGTTGCTCTGTCTCTAATAGAGGCTGGCCCTCTGCAAGCTGCGACATGCAAGCCTCTGCTGGGTAATCCCAGGAATTTCATTCTGCCTCTCCCTGCTCTGTTTGCTCAGGATATTTCCCGCTCTGCTGACACTGTTCACTGACAATCCCCCTTACCCACAACTTCTGGGGCATTTGTGCTGTCACCCTGATTTCACATGGGCATGCCGATTGTACTTTACCCTACTTAGTCCTTCATCCTTGAGTTTGGTCAATATGAGTCATCTATAAAGGCCAGTGTGGGCCCATTGTATGTAAGCAGGGCGTGAGTAAGTGGGTCCAAACCGGGAAGTGGCTACTCTTTTACTTTTTGTTGTTTTACTTTTTTGCTCCTAAGAAGATTTTTGTAGCCATAAGAAATTTCTCATATATGTGCATTATCAAAAACCAGTCAGGATTGACTCTTGTCTTCACTTGTATTAATACTTTGCTCATTTTAAGTATCTAATTTTAGAGCATTATCAAACATTTTTTTTTTGTTCTTTTACCCAGGCACATGGAATGGTACCACTAAAGTGGCCATCAAGACGCTGAAGCCAGGAACCATGTCTCCAGATGCGTTCCTGGAGGAGGCTCAGATCATGAAGAAGCTCAGACATGATAAACTGGTGCCGCTTTATGCAGTGGTGTCTGAAGAGCCTATTTATATCGTAACAGAGTTCATGGGTAAAGGTAAGCATAGTTCCAAGTCTTAAAGCAGAAGACATGCAGTTTTGTATTTTAAGAGCCTGTGCTACTTACATTCCTATCCTACTGAATATAGGCTTATGATGTTAAAGGGTTCCATGTGATAATACTGAACTATATTTTTAAATAACAAATTTTTCCTTATTTTAAACGTTAGTGCCTCTAATTGAAAACAGATCATTACAAAGATATGTAGGCAATTACTACTTGCTTTATGTAATTCACAATAAGCTTATATTGTTTTATATCATTCAGGATTGCCAACATTAATTCTTCTAGTTGAAAATTGAATATAAAACAATGATTTTCTAAAGTAGTTTTAGCTTTTTCTTTAATTAGTATGTTAGTAGGTTTATGTACACTAACTTATCAAGGGAAAATCACCTAATAAGGTTTTGTTTAGCTAAACGAAGCTTTCAACCATGCTTGTATTGTTTTTTTTATTAGACTCATAGTGTGCGATATGTTTGTATGCTGAGTACTTGGAGGATGAAAAGATTTCCTTTTTGATACCCTTTGGTTTAAATAATGCATTGTTGGGGTGTTTTGCTGAAGGGGGGACCGATGTTCTGTACAAAATCCCTACTATCATGAGGAAAGAACATGAAAGATGTCAGTATTGAAGCAACATTATAAAACATCAGGCTGGATGTTAGAAGCTCAGACACAGGGTCTTCCAAATGTATGATGACTCATCCAGGAGGCTTTAGAGCCTCCTGTTTGATCAGTAGGGTATAGACTGGACTGTTGCTCTGTAAGCAGATTAGGCCAGAATTACAGCTAATTATAGTAAGATGGTTATGGTTTTCTCCCTTTGAAAATAAAATGTAACTTTCATTAATTTGGCATTTAGTCATTGAAAATAATTGATTTAAAGAAATTTTGCCTGACAAAAAAAACAAAACGATTTTGTACAGCTTAATGAAATTATACTCCAGCGTACCATAACTAAAACTTTGTTTAATTTATTTTCATTTTCTTTTAACACATTCATGCAAGCCCACACCTTTAGGGGGTGTGTCCAAATGAGACTTGTTGCTTTTAAAACCGGTTAAACCCCAGTAAGCTTTCGTAATGATTACCACCTAAAAACACACACAAAAACATTAGAAGGAGCTTAATGGATATAATGTCTAAATGAAACCTTTTTGACCAGGTGTTAAGACATCAAAGGGTGCTTTTCATGTATAAGCAAGGCTGCAGCTATGTCTGATTTATCTGTAAATAAACTTAGTCCAATCTAAATTTCTTTTCAGAAAAAAAAGCCAAAATGCCATTAAAACCTTGTGAACACATTAAATTGCCATTTTATTTTATATATAGAAACATCTTCACTAAAAATGTAGTAAAGTAAGTCTTAAATAATGAAGTTGTAGTTAGCAGTGTATCAAAGAGTTCTCATTTTGGTGAAATTTAGCCAAAAGTTCCCAAACCGGTGCATTTTCTTACCCCCGTTACAAGGAACCTGATCCCATAATAGTGCAAATGGCCATTATACGTTTCTTTCTGTATTTAAGGGTGAAATAGTCATGGAGTTTAACTTGTGTATTAAAAGAATGACAGTTGGGAAAGGCATAGAATTAAGGGAATAAAAAAACAAAAACAAAAAAACTGAATTCTTTTTATATCTAACTTGATGCATTGTATTTTGAAGTAAAAAAAAAAAAGATAATCTGTGAAAAAAACCTTTCAAAGAAATAAAACTTAGTCATAGTCAAAAAAGACCTTGAATCATCCTTTCCATATAAACATGCTGCCTTTTTGAACTTTAAGGTGGTTGATTTTACAACACTAATGAAGTAGCGGACATGTAATATAAAGCTAAAAAGGTTTTTGGGCTGTTCTAATTGATTTTTAAAGATGAACACAACTGAAACATCTGTTTAATTCATCAACTTGCAGGTATTGGTGTATAATACTAAATCATATAAAATCCAATTTGCATGCAAATTGCTTCCTTGAAACAGTTGTTACAAAGATGTGCTTTATACTGTGGAAAGGTACGCTTCTTTAGTTTCAAATGATACCAGAATTGATAGGTTTGAGAAAGAAGATGGGTGTCGTCTGCAGCATTTATTTCGTAGTCAGCAATGTCTTTAAAAAGCCCTTCAAATGTCCTCAATTGTGTTTAAATTGTCAAAGACTCATTTGGCATATTGTTTTGTGAATATTACATTTTTCTCTTGTGAATGATTTTGGGGGGAAACAAATCTTAAAGAAAAATGTCCCTGTGATGTTTGAGACATTGGAAAAAAAATGGATGGTTAGATGCAGATCACTGCTGTACAGCAATACACAAAGCTGTTAAGCTGCTTTTAGTTGGATTATGTTAAGTGAAGGAAAAACTCCCCAGATGCCATCAAGCAGATAATAATGTTAAGGTGTGTTGTAATATAAATCTATAGTTCTTTTATTTTTTTTCTATAGTCATGAACTCATATACCAAAAGGACCTTTTAACTCATAAGCTGAATTTGTAAAGATGGAGTCTAATCTTATTAAAAAAAAAAAGATCAGCCTAAAGCAGTAGCATTCAGTGATGGTGGACAGCAACCAAAAAGCTGTTTGTTCTACTGTTGAAATAAGCACATTTTTTTGTTTAATTTGAAGCATCTGAGCATTGATATAGACGGTGTTGATCTTATGGGATGTTAAATTTCCAGATGAAATGATGCAATTTTTTCCCAAACATTTTGTCTCTACTTTCCTCATCAGTTGGACATTGCTTAGCGTAATCTACGCCCACATTGACCCATATTTAAACATCATAAATGCGAAATGACAATTTAGCCTTAAGTGAATAATTTAGGTGTGCAAATAGGCTTAATATTATGTATTTCTGACTATGTGCTTTGACAAGCTGGTGATTGCTTCATCTTCAGTATTTATCTTGCCAACCATTCATTACACCATAAATCTCAGTCACTGTGGCAGATTGTCCTTGGTTTAAAGTGACACTTCCTCTGGCAGATGCCTCTTGCTCTGTTTAAGCAACAGAACATGTCATAACTGTTGTAGTGCCGGTCAATTAATTGCATTTGCAATTACCATGGATTTTGTGTTTTCAGTTTGTTAACAAGGTAAAAAGTGTGAAACTTGCACCAGTAAAGGGTGAAAAAGGTCCCCATTTTCTGTGCAAACATCCTTTTTTTTTCTTCAGAGTGGGTCTGTTTGCTCGATCCTTTGTGCCTGTGATCTTTTTCATGCACACCACAGCTGTATATCTCTGTATTGCCTTTGTATTAATTTTTTACACATAGATGTATTGCTTTTCCTTGAATCAAATTTTTTTTTTTCAATAACTTCCAACAGGTAGTTTGCTGGACTTCCTGAAAGAAGGAGAAGGAAAACATCTGAAGCTTCCACAGCTGGTGGACATGGCTTCACAGGTACGCTACAAAAATATATATCTTAAATACAATTTGCCTGCTAAGCTGTAAATACTAGAGGTTATTATGCCACAAAGTACTACCATTGTACATCAACCAGAACAAAAGAAAACATTCATATAGTGAAACATGGTGATGGCAGCATCCTGCTGTGGGTTGGCTTTCCCTCAACAAGGACAATAAGCTGCTGGGTTGTCAGACATGCAGGCACTAAATTCTAAGGATTTTATTTTTTTGGCTTCTAAGCCTGAGTGGCTTATTTATTTAATATCGTTCCTCCAATTTTTATCTGCTCCCAAAACACTTCTCACCACAGATGACTAGAGTTCATCACTTCAATCTCATGCTATGATCTGATCTTAGTTTTGTTTTCCACACTAAAAAATGGAAATGTGTGTGAGAAATGATGTTGACACAGAATAAAGCCAGCGAAGACTATCGGGAAGAAATATGGTTTTGTTTTATGATTTCTCTGTAATTGTATAATTGCCATAGCATCACATATTTCTCTTGAATAATTACTGTTTTAGCTCTTAATGCAAAAGTACCTCTATATTTAATACTAACCCTACTTTTTGATTATTGACCCCATTTCTCTGTGCTCCACATGAAAGATTGCAGATGGGATGGCTTTCATTGAGAGGATGAACTACATCCACAGGGACTTAAGAGCTGCCAACATCTTAGTAGCAGATAACCTGGTCTGTAAGATTGCCGACTTTGGCTTGGCTCGACTCATTGAGGACAACGAGTACACGGCTCGTCAAGGTACATGTACGGAGCTTGTGCACTCAGACACATGGCCACTGATTTACTGGATGCTAAGGCGGACATGAAAATCCCTTATCTTTTAGGAAAATTTGATGTTTTGTATCCCACATTGGTCTCCTACCTGAATCATACTGATCCAGTTAAAATAGAAATAAAAAAAAATGGGTGGGCAGGTGTTGCAGTTATCCAAGACTTACTTTTATCACGATTGTTTCACTGGAGAGTGCAACTCTGCTAGTGATCTGAGAACATTTGATTTAAAGTACTGGTAAGAAAACTGTCACGTGTAGTGATAAACCTTTTATTTCATTTTATTCACACAGTTGCAAATACATGTGCAGACTAGTGTTCATTCCAGTTTCTTAATATGCTGGCTCTATACATGTGTGGCACACACTTAACTCGGGTGAACTCTACTGGGCATACAAGCCATTTAAAATAATGGGTTAAAAGCGCAGCTTTCCATAAGTTGCGTCCTGTCAAAAATGCTCATTAGCCTAGGCTTAACTTTCTAAAATTGGTGTTGATATATTCCCACCAACTTTGGCCTGGTAGGGACAGCCCCCACCAATAATTTTAGCTTTTTTCCCCCTTTTTCCACTCATTTATTTTAGCCAAAGGTAAAAAGGTGTTCAGCTAAAAATGGCAACAGATTGTAAGTTTATACAAGTTAGTAATATAATACAAGAAGCTTGAGAAAATATAGTTTGTTCTTTACTAGTTAAAAAAAGCTTGGCTTCTCAGAGGACCATGACTCCCAGTTACAGGTTAAAATTAACAAATGTTTTATTATTGTGCAGCTAGAATCAGACTGCAGAGCTTCTACATATCTTAACTTTTGTTTCCGGCGTCATTATATTAGTAAAGAGGTTCGTAAATCTTTTTGAACGGCACAAAGAAAAATAGGGAGAGCTGCAGATTTAATGGTGAAACAGATTTAGTGGGATATGCAACATGCAATAAAATATATCTCCAAGTTTACCAGAAAGTTTACAATAAAGAAATGTCCTATTCTATATTTAAAATGCAGTACATCCATATTTTTATTGATGGATGGATGGAATTGAAATTGTATATTCCAGGGATGCATGATATATTATATCCAAATAAGATATGTATTTCTTCTACAGTTAATGTTTAGATAAAGACCAAATGAAAGGACACATGGATCAACCTTCCTCGACTAGTTCACTCTCAAAATCTCTCTATCTGTCTCCATTTGGTCAAATAAGATCCCAGCCTTTTCCTTTATTTTCATGATTTTTTTTTCCTCTGTCATTTTTCATTCTTTTTCATTTTTAGTTTACATTTTCTAAATTAAGTTCTGAATCTTCATGGAGTTGCGCAGCAATGTTCTTTGTTTCATCAGTCCATATGAGGTCATTCCAGAAATCTTTCTTTATACAGAGTTCTCTAGGTGTTTCAGCAGGGCTAAATGTAAGAGTTACATTTAGCTAAAAAAAAAAAAAAAAATATTCCCTGTCTAGCTTCATTATCATTTATAATAATTGTAAAGCACAACTGTATATCTACTAATATAGAAGGTATTAATTAGTGGTGACAGGGCAATTATTGTTAAATATAAAAAAAAATGAATGTACTAGAAGGAAATGCAAGTATTATGAAAAACATTCTTAAATGATATATGTTCCTTTGAAAAAATATGACTTGGAAGAATTTGAAACTACTTTAATCCCTGATTATCTATAACTACTTTACATTTATACTTTCTTATAACTTTACTTTGTTATTCTAATGCAGTGCCCTAGATTGGTGCCTTTAAAAAAAAAAAATTTACAAAATGTGGCCCTGGACCCCTCTACATGTCTGTGGCGTATTAAAAAGATTTTTAACACCTTCATAGGACATTTCAAGATTATTCAACCAAAGGCTTAAAAAATTAAACTCGTTTATCTTGAACAATTTTAACTAAAGGACAAAACTGAATAATCGGAGCATTTTCTCATTGTGTCAAAATAAAAAATGTAATATATTATTGTGTTCAGCAAGTGTGTTAAAGTTGGAACTAGTCTGGTTAAGATAAAATGTCCTCAGAAATCAACAGGTGAACATAGTTCTTGAAGCTTTAAAGCTGCATGTTGTATGATCATTCTGCCACTGAAAGTAATTTAAAAATTTTTTCCAAGTTGTGCTACTTATGTGTGGTTCTTTTTTTTTTTTTTTTCACCTATCGCTCACATTTTAATTCAGTCTTTCTTTTGCCCAGGTGCTAAATTCCCTATAAAGTGGACAGCCCCAGAGGCTGCGTTGTACGGTCGCTTCACCATCAAATCAGACGTGTGGTCATTTGGTATACTACTGACAGAGCTGGTAACAAAGGGAAGAGTTCCATATCCAGGTAAGACGTACATGTATGCTAGTATACAACTATTAACGTGGTTTAACACGTCATAGGCTTGTAAAAATGGAAAATGTTATAAGGATGCATGCTTCAGGATTTACCCCCTTGCTAACTGATTTAATTTTAAGCTTTTATTATCTCCCATCAGTGGATTATAAACAAATGGGTTCAACCTGTGCGAGTCAGTGATGGTGTCCCCTCCGCCCACGCGATCTCTTACTCCCATCATAGCACACTTCCTCTTCCCACTGTACCTTTATCAGAGTTCTGATCGCAGCCCATCGTATGGCTTACCGAACCACCGGTCAGAGTACCAGACCATCTGGATTCTGTAGGATTTATTTAGGGTAAATCATTCAGTTTAATGCTGGCCTTCTAGCCTTTTTGAGGGCAATATTGTTGAACTTTTTGTGCCCTTTTTTCCCCCCAGTGTTTCAAAGCAGAATTATGCATCGAAAGACATATTAATTCCTCCTCCAGTTTGCTCTGTAAAAACTACATCTGGACCAAATGAATACCAAGCATTTAATTAGGAGCTCAGGTTTTAAGATGAAAGCCATAAATCACTTCCAACACCGCAGCATCCGGCATACCACCAAGCTATCATCTCCCTGAATCTGCAGCTGCTCTGAGCCCTGCTGCTCTCTCTTCCAGTGTGAGATAATCTGATCCCCAGTCTCCCACAGAGCAGGGGGGGGGAGGGAGGGGGTGAGACCGCGACCATGCCACTGATTTCGTCATAACCTCTTTTAGCTGCACTTGAGCTCCCAGCGGAGCGGTTTCTGCGCCGTGTCACAGGGTTTGCCGTCTTCCTGTTACAGAGCAGAGTCTGGGACTGGAGGATGCAGCAGTACTGATTGGTATTCTGCTTGAAACAGCAGGAACAAACAGCATGTTGACCACTCTGGGGCATCTATGACAGTCCTATGAATGTGATTGCTCTGGCTGAAATGCAGCTTTAAAAATGGACTCTAGGTCACTCAAACAACAGCCCAGTTTCTATTTACATTTTCAGGTTTTCTGAAGCTCTGCCTCAAGACGTTTGTTTTTGTTTTGTGGCAGTTATCTCTACAATTGGCAGAAGGATGTAGGTTTTAAGATGCATGCTATAGTTTGAATCAAAAATGTTTTTTTTTTTTTTTTTTATTAAAGAATATTTCCCTCTGGCTGACCATTTGATGCTGATTTAAAAAACATGTGTTGGCCAAATGTTTCCATCCCCACAGCTAATCTTTTTTTTCCTGCTTGGGCTCCGTTCTTGCTTTTTTTTTTTTTTCGATACCAGAGATCTTTACTCTTTGCCATTTTTAGTGTTTATTAAAAATAAAATGTTTTTCAAAAAAGTATTCATGAACATATATATAATTCATCAACATTTTCATGTTTCTTAAAAACATAACATGCAAAATAGTTTGACTGAGATTCTTCGTACCAGACCAGCATAAAGTATTCCATGAACAATACTAGAAGCCATAAATGTCTCTTGATCTAACCATAGATTTCTGAACTGGATCATTCTGCAGTTTTACCATGTCATTGAAAAGCTGTTGCCTTATTTTTAGTATTTTAAATAATAATCTCCTGTTTTTGGCTTTTTCTCTGAAGGCATGGTGAACCGAGAGGTCCTGGAGCAGGTGGAACGTGGTTACCGCATGCCCTGCCCTCAGGGCTGCCCGGAGTCACTCCATGAGATGATGAAGCAGTGCTGGAAGAAGGAGCCAGACGAAAGGCCGACGTTCGAATACATCCAGTCCTTCCTGGAAGACTACTTTACAGCAACAGAGCCACAATACCAGCCTGGAGACAACCTTTAGTCCCGGCAATTTAACTTAAACTCTAAGGTACATTGGTGGAAATCAATAAAAGAATTTAAAACATTTAATTAAAATGAAAGGATTTTAGGCCACAATGACACTGGCATAATGATTGTCCCTAATGTACAATGGGACCAAGTGTTCAAATGGGTATATAAAGCTCTGGGAAACTATCAGAATAAATCCATATTACTGGCCACAACACTGTGATACAGACAGACAAGAGACTTTTTTTTTTAACTTTATTAACTTTTGAAATAAGTTGCTTCTATCTTCTTAGAAATCCCCTCTTTTTATTTTTAAGTCACATAGATCTTTTAGTCTGAATCCAGATCTTTCATATGATCAAGAGTTCCAGGTTGAATGGCAGATTAAGGATGACCAATAACTGTGGTTAACTTGTATGTGATGAGTGTAAAGCATGTGGTTAAAAAATAAGGTCTGCTGTATGAATGCAAGAATGTACTGAGAGATCAAAGCTGATGTACATACAGTTTGTATAAAGAAATATTTTTAGACTGTGTGATGATCAGATGGACGTTAAAGAATAGGATACCTGTGTTACGATTGCTTTTCCATTTTTTTTTTTTTTTTTTCATTTATTTTAATCATTTCAATTTGGGGAATCCTGACACAACTTTTTAAAGATTTGCATAGAATTTTTAATTTTCAATTTTCTTTTTTCTTTTAATTAAAAATAACACTTTGGCTGTCCATTTGTAGGTTCCCGTTTAACTTGTCATCGTTTTGTTTTGTGTGCTGCACAACTCTGCCGATAACACAAGTATTTTTGTAATTTTTTTTATGCGGTTCAGTTGAAAATATAGTTAAAAAAAAAAAAAAATATATATATAGTTCAGGATGCCATTGAATCAGCAACCTACAAAAAACAGATCTGTTAAAAAGAACCTTAGGGTACATTTGGCTTAAATTTTTTTCTCTCTCTCTCCAGTATTTCAATTAGTTACCCTTTAACTTGCTATTTGTGGAAACCATGAATATACATAAAAATGGATCACATTTTGAAAACTACCTTTTATTAAAGCTTTTACAATTATTCCAGATATCAAGGAGCTTTTTAACTCAAACACAGAACTTCCTGTTTACTTTTGGAGATATGACTTGAAAAGCACATACTTTCTTATTTCCCCTTCTTCAAAATGAGAACCTGTCAGTTGAAAAAGGTAAGAAATGCCTTACCTTATGAATGTCTTCAGTCAGAGTAAACATTTAAACATTTGTAATGACTCAAACTGATGCATATTTATTATTCTACTACTATACAGTCAGAAGGGCAGGTTAATAATTCAATATTAAGAATCTTAATAATTGCAGCTTGTATGAGAATATGGTACTTGACAGAAGAGATGAATTAATTTTGAGATGTTTTACACACTAATTTGTGTGGTGCTGTACTTGATATGACATTTACCTCTATTTTCACCTTAGCAGAGGCAGATGTATGACAGACGTAAAACACAAGCACATAAGAGGATGGTTAAGCCATTGCTTAGCTCATTTATAAATAATCAAACTGCTAAATTCTCACTGGTACTTCCTTAACTTTGGAATTCTTTTACAAGAATGAGAAATTAGACAATATCGAAGATGTGAATTATTCTTTTATTTTTGTTTTTCTGTGCATCATTGGTGTGAGAGATTGTCCTGTAAAAGTGGAGCCTGATCTAGTTGGGGGCATAAATGATGAGGGTGATGAGAATGTTAACTAATATGATTTTGTACAGAATAAAATCAAATGATAAGCCAAATCTTTCATGTGGCTTTTGTGTTTTACATTAAATGAAAGAGTTCAGTTTTACATTTCGCTTTGAAAGTGAATAGCAAATATTTTAAAGGAAATAAAGTAAATATAATTGCTTGAAACACTGTGATGAATCTTGGTTACGTTTGTAGTTTGTTCATATATCAGCATCAAGGTGTCTACTACATGTCACCTAGCTGTGTCCTCAAAGTGCCAATGGTGTCGTTTTACTCATCTTCAATCCTGTTGGGAAAGAGGATGTATTTTAAGCAACAGAGCTGTAATGTCAAATGTCTATGCATTCTATTGTGTTAAAGAAGTGGGCTAATGTTGAGCCTTTAAGTGACCCTTACCTGACCATTTCCTTGTACTTGTCCAGAGCCTCCTGGGCTACATACTGGATGAATGCTGGATCTTGCAGCTCCAGCTCCTTGGGGATGTTAAGCATGAGTGGTGGAGAGTTCAGGACCTCTACCTCCACTTTAGTTTCAGTGGCAGACATGTTCTGCTCATCATGGCTCTCTGGTGCCACCTACAGGAAAGAATAAGTCACATTGACTTTTCTCTCATGCACTTTTGATTATTCTAGAGATAATCAAATACTTTTCATAAAATGAAAATTGTTTCCTGTTATTCATCGATAAAATTACAGCTGTCATACTTGAAGATGTTTCTATTGCAAACTTCTAATCTTTCCATCTGACTTCATCTCTGAAACCATACCATTACGCGCAAAGTCCAATATATTTATTTTTTGTGTTGATTTTAATCATTAAGTTGGACAGCTAATGAAGCATTAAAATGTTATATGACCAATAGCAAGAAGATGACTTTTATTACAGAAGTGTCACCCATAGTCAGGGTTGCTTTCACACAAATTAAGACAATTTCCCAAAATAAGTATTTGGGTCAGTACCATGTAAAATTATGGCAATCTGCCTTTGTAGGAAACCTCCCATAAACACTTAATATAATGACAATCCCTGTGAACAACATTTAACATGTAAAACGGAGGCAGTTGTTAAATGATGAACATGTTTTGGTTATATATTCTGCTCCTGCACCTATTTTTCACCAAATTCTTTGCTTCAACCTAACTTTTCGTTAGTATGTCTGGATTTTACGCTTTGTGAAGAGCCGGCTTCTTCAACTTCTGGGCTCCAACTAGTTTCTGGGGGGGGTTTGATGATTGTTTCATTTTCTCTATGATTTTTTAGGCCAGCATTCTGTTATAAAATAATTTAATGAACTGATCTGCTATATTCTGATTTTCATAGGGAGTTTCACTATTTGAAATGAAATGCTGGAATATATTCTTTCCTATTTAGACATTGCATATAAGCTGGTTTCCTGAACATGTTGACTTATAAAAATATATTTTTGGCTCCTCTGGTACGTTATGTTTGTATCTTTATCAACCCTTTGCCTGCTCACCATTGTGATGCGGAAGATGTTTTGAGTAGCACTGCTGTTGCTCACAGCCTGAGCCACCCAGCTGAATTCAGCGACCATGTTGCTAAGCCATTTGACTGTCTCATCGGTATGATGCTGGACAATGGACAAAATCTCATCATATTGCTCTTTGGAGACATCCAGCAGCTGAGATACTTCATCCAGCTCCACATGCAGCTCCCGAACACTGGGGCACTCTGTGTGGGAAAAAGAAATATGAGCAGTTGTGTTTAAAGGTGTCTGGTGGGGAAAAAAGGTCAAGTTTGAATGTGGAGTTTCTTTACCTGTAAGCAAAGCTCCTTGGCAGGCCTCACACTTGCTCTGAAGCTGCCAGCATTCTGATGTCTCCCTGCGAAGGTCTTTGCAGAGCCTCCTGTTCTGCAGGTAGTGACGAAAGCTTTCCTGTTCTGTTCAAATACAAACCTTTGTAACGTGCATACAAGAAACTCAGCTCTAATGGTACGCGTGGCCTCATCAGCCTTAAAAGACTCAAATTACCTTTCTTTGTTTCCTCTTTCTCAGTTTTATGAAGGTCATCAAACACCTGGGTGACCACAGCACCAAACTCCTCCACTACACTCTTTCCAAAGTCAAAGAAGGACTCCAGCACCTCCTCCAGGCCAACGCCCTGGAGAAAGCCTGAGTCGCGAGCAGGGTAGTAGGGATCAGAGGGGCTTTCTTCTGACTCTACATCCGTGTTGTTCAGAAAAGCCCTCTGAAGGGCCCCGTCAAGCTTGCTGCTTATCCTGGACACCAAGGTGATGCTGCGGTTCACCAGTGTCCCCACCTGGCTCAACACTCGCTTGAAAGAATCCTCAATGTGGACAACATCCTTCTCTGATTCATCAGGGCCCTGATTCATCAAGATGTCCACTGCTTCCAGGGGTCTCTCTCTAGGACCAAAGCGTCTGGAGACTCTTTGGAAAAAGTTTTCCACCTGCAGCAAGAACATTATGGCAGTTAAGTATTTGACTACATCAACCTTTGCAGTTTTTTGGCCTGTGAGTGGGAAATTTGCAAGTTATGGGAAGATTATTTAACGGTCTACTGAGAAAAGGGGACTATGTGACTTGATTGAATATTTTTTCAGGGTGCTGATGTTTATTTAATAAAAAATGTTTATACCGACCCTAGTGACATTTGTTGACATTATGTTACTTTACAACCAAAAAAAAAAACACACACACAGGAGTGTATGAGATTTAAAAAATACAGCATCAAAAATATTGCATAACTGTGGAGAGCAGACAGAAACCCCTTACAAATAAAAAATCTGAAAAGTGTGGCATGCATTTATAGCATCCCTCTGTACTGCGTTTCTTATGAATAAAGGCTAGTGTAGCTAATTAGTAAAAGTGAACAAATAGCCTAATGAAGACCATGGTATAGAGAAGTTTAAAGCAGGGTTAGATCATAAGACAATATCCTAAAATATGGACATTTAAAGGAGCACTGATAAATCCATCATCTGAAAGCAGTCAAATATGATACACTGCTACCCTAAAAAAATGGCTGTCTACCTAAATTGATAGGCTGGGAGAGGTGATCATTAGATATGTAATGCTACCAGATAAGCCAAAAAAAAAATATACTATATGTACCAACAACCAAAGAAGATTTTTTCTTTTGGTAAAATATATTGGTATTTGTAATTGTGACAATATTGCCAGGACACGCATACATTTAATGGACACACGTCACTTTTATTATAAATACAGCTAGTTTTTAACTATTTACAAAACTGGAATTTTTTTTTTTTTTTTTTTTTATTACCAAAGGCAGAAAGAAATAACATTTGAGGTCAAATCAGAATCCGTTTAAAAGAAAATGACCCAGAGACCCTGTGATTCCCTGAGACCTGCTGATAATCTTTTTTTCTTTATCTCTGAACTAACTAAGAAGGTAACTTGAGGTTAATCTTATATCTTCAAAGATAAATCATGTAGTTACATTTTTCAGGTGTCCAAAGTACATTAGAAGGAAACTAGTTGTGAGGTAAAAAGTATAATGTGCTTAGCAGAACAATTGGAGATGTAAACAGTGATTGATCATTAGAAAAGAGGACATATATATGTTTATGCTGTAGGCTTATTCTTTTGTTTCAGTAAATTATTTCTACCTGTGCAGTCATGTTCCAAAGCAAAATGGTAGGTCACAGCCTTTCATCCTGGGCCTTTTAACAGTGTAGGAAGGTTTTCATACCTTGGTGCGGAAAGAAGCAAAGCCCCTCCGGCATGTGGAGGTGTAGAAGGTTTTACATGCATCCTCCAGACAGGGTCTGCATTCCTCCCACTCTGACTGCAGGGAGTCTTTGCACTGCTCCTCTGCCTCCTCCAGCTTCTCAGTCACATCTTTTGCCAGTTGGCCTGCCCCCTGGTGGGAGAATTGAGAACCTGGATCATATTTTTTTTTATCACCCGTTTGAGTCATTTTCTTCTCATTGATCTTTGGTTGGAAGTTCTTGCCTTCTTCTTGTCACCGCTGTGCTTTAGCGAGTTCATGAGGTGCTCGTGTTTCTGCTCGTTCCTCCACATTACTTCTCTCATCTGCTTCACACCATAGAGAGCTCTTTCCAGCTCCTCGTTCACAAGCTTCTCACCATCCTCTGACAGCTCTGAGACAAAAATTAGTTGTTTTTTGTTACCACAAGCAATCAATACATTTTAAAGTATACTTAAAATATGTTTAGTCTTTCATTTTCCTGGATAAAAGCAGGAATTATAACAGATTCTGCTCTAAAAACGTACGTTTCAAGATGTCCTCTGAGAAGATGTTCCTTTGATCTGCTGAGGCAAAACTAAGGACACATGATGCTGCTATAAAAAACGTCAAACGGAGTAGAAGCTTCATTCTCAGAGGCAAAGTTTGATGTCACACAAAGGGCTCTAGGGAAAAAAAAGTATTTTCCATGAATTACAGTGACTGATGCAGTTTAAAGACAACTATGTCAGGTGTGTGCAAAAAACATGCAAAAATGCATGTTTTTTTTTTGTTTTTTTTACAAATAAAAATCAGAAAAAGCCTATACTTAATATAGCTATAATAAAATTGACTACAGTTAACTGATATCACAGTCATCTCCCTAGTAAAAGTCATATAGATTGCCTATAAAGGCCTTAAAGGTTTGTAAAAGAAACTGAATAAATACAAATAATAAAACAAAATAACAGAGCAAACAGGTCAGGGTATAAGTTTTAGATTACATTTGGTGTCAAATACAGGTTCATCCTCGAGGGAAATCTGTTAGATGCTCCTAATTGAAAGTAGGATGGAGTTTGAACTTTGAGCAGAAAAATATTACACATTATAAAGTAACGGTAATAAAACTGTAATATTGATTTTATTTTAGATTCATTGTTTTATTCGTATAAAGTACTTTGAGTTGCCTCTACCTTGAATTGTGCTATAGAAATAAACCTGCCTCGCCTTACAGTCAGAGCTACAGAGGTATAGTTTTAATAAAAGCACGTTTATGCGTCCGAAGGGTCCAGACATAGATTAGATAACATAAAATACACAAGACAAAATAAACTGAAAACATGCTGCTATATCATACATACAAATTCAAATCTGCCTTAATTTGAGCTTTTTGTATCACAGACCAGGAAGTAAATACTCTCTGTACATGTGCAAAGCTGGCAGACATAATAAACATTTAATTTGAGTGAAAACTGGTCCAACTAATAAAGGTTGAAGAGAAATGTCGAATTTTGGGGTTTTAATTTAAAAATCTTTAAAAACATGTAACCTGTTAACTGGCCACAACAAAATTCCCAAAAATGTTTTTTTTCACAGCTGAAAAAGCATAAATCAAATCAGGCTGCCATATCAAATTGTTTTAATGGCTGACAGCAACCTTATTACCTAAATTGTTGGCTGCATTGAAAAGGGTGAGGAGAGTGAATACAGGACTGTGGTGGGTAACTTTGTCACTTGGAGTGAGCTGAACCACCTGCAGCTCAACGTGACAAGGACTAAGGAGCTCATAGTGGATCTGAGGAGGACAAAAACACCTGTGACCCCTGTTACCATCCAGGGGGTTTCTGTTGACACTGTGGAGGAGTATAAGTACCTGGGAGTGTACTTTAACAATAAGTTAGACTGGACTAGAAACACTGAGGCGGTCTACAAAAAGGGCCAAAGCCGACTATTCTTCTTGAGGAGGCTGAAGTCCTTTAACATCTGTGGGACGATGCTGAGGATGTTTTATGAGTCTGTTGTTGCTAGCACGCTCTTCTTTGCTGTCACATGCTGGGGCAGTGGGCTGAGGGTCGCTGACAACAACAGACTGAACAAACTGATCAAGAGGGCCGGTGATGTTGTGGGGGAGCCCTGACCACCTGGGCAGAGAGGAGGATGCTGTCCAGGTTTCAGTCCATATTAGACAATGACTCACATCCTCTCCATGACACACTGGTCCAGCAGACGAGCTCCTTCAGCAGAAGACTCCTCTTACCCAGATGCACCACAGGAATTCATTCCTACCTGTGGTCATCAATCTATATAATGCCTCCCTCAAGTGATTCAGCCCCCTCCCACCCCCTAATTGACATTTATGCACTATTTTTGCATGCCACGTATCACTTTACTTTTATCACTTTACTTGGATTTTCACTTTGTTTGGATTTAGTTTTTACATATGCATAGATATAGGTACAGATATATATATATAGAAGAGCTATATGTGTATATATTTTATCTCTTTTTATTCTTATTTTTTTATCTTTATTATATTGTGTAGTTGGATGTGTGTATATATTATATAAAACAGTGACTGGAGCGTGTAACAACAGTAATTTCCCTCTGGGATTATTAAAGTATTTCTGATTCTGATCTGATTCTGATTATGGCAGAATGATTTGGATGCACCACATACATCTCCTGGACAGTTACCTTGGTAATTTTCTCATTCATTATTTTTTTGTCACACAAAATGGCACAAAAATATTATTCAATTTTACATAATTAACTTCGTGATTGTGAGAAGAAATTTTAACTGCTTTTCAATCTGATCGAGAGGCAATTGTCAGATATACCATTAGGTGGTGCTATACGTCTATTTTATGGATGAAAGCAATTAAGTCACCTGGAAATCATTTTTTCTTTAGATTCAGTTAGTTTGATAACAAAAGATCATGTTTTGTTTATATAAAAAAAAAAAAAAAAAAAAACAATAACAAAAAAACACTGTTTTTTTTTAAACAGGCATTTTTGGCATTCACATATTGAAGTTTTGGTCCTATATAATCCGTAATATATTTATTAGCATCTGAAAAGGTACATTTTATATCTGTTTCTTACACTTTAAACAAACTGAAGGTCTGTTGTTTACAGTGCTGCTAAACCATATGACTTCTATCTGTCCTTCTTGTGTGATTCTATTTTGTACAACTGCCTTTTGCTCTTTCTGTGAACAACACCACCCTATATAAATCCGATTGTTGTGTTCATTTCAACAGGGAAAAATCGTTTCACTTATCTGCTGTTCCAAGAGGCTAAACTACATCTAGTCACAATTTTATACAGAAAACAAAACAACAAAAACTAAGAAAATTCTGAATTGTGTTTACTTTCTAATGACTGATCGCTTCAACCCATTTATAATTTATTAGGAGTTATACAATAAGTTAATCAGGAAGGATTTAGACCAAACAGAGATCTAGCCATTCATCTCAGGGGTTAAATTTGGTTATAAAACCTCTCAGATTAAAACCTACTCAGGTCATATTTAACCTTTGCTTATAGACTCTTCAAAGCATGTTGAAATACTGGTTCAAAGTTGCAACACCGATACATAAAGGTGGAATCAAATATATAAGATCAGCCTGAGAATACAAGTATCTCCCTGTAAATGAGCAAATAAGGAGTCAATGCTGTCAGATCCTAAGAAAGATTCATATGCAGTGAAACATTGTTAAGGGAACAGGAAGCTCAAATAGAATATACATCAAATTAAAAGAAGATATTTCATTTTAAAAAAAAGTGCAGCAGAACCAAAACAACTCACCTGCAGAAGACAGGTCTTACTCTGTTGACAGAAACAAAGTGCTTTGTGTGAACAGAAGTCTTTGGGTTATCTTGACCTGCTCAGGTCTATTTGTGCTCATCCTAAGTTAACTTTATCCTATTACTGACTTTGCTTCAGGTTGAAGCCTGTTAATCCAGTACTTGGCATACTGACATGAAGGGTTTGCGTAAGCAGTCATATCAAATATAAGGCTTGTTGTTGTTCTTCATAGAATTAATTAGTGGCTTGAAATCAGTTTGGTTGCCCAAAAAAAATCCTGGAAGATGGTTGATTGCCAATCATGTGCTGCGCTTCTGTGGTATCAGCTCTTAAATCGTCTATAAAGGAAATTGTTGGGGTCTTGGTCTTAACAATACTAAAACATTCAAAATCAGTTTCATCACAGTGAGCTCATCTTTATTGTGTTTGTTAATGTTTTTTTTAATGATTAATATAATGGTGTGTATGCGTAAAGGAAACATAACTGGGCGTATAAAATAAGTGATGTCAACACAATCATTTCAGTGGAGATAAGCCCAATGGATTCTAACTGCAAAAAGCTCCTTAACAGTTAGAAACCATTGTTTTTAGCTACTGCTTTTGCAAACCTTTTCACAAGTAATTGTATTGCTGATACATTTTTATACATTGGAACAAAACAGTTTTGTGTATTTTGGGAGAAACTTATTTGACAGGTCAGTACAAAGTATAAAATCATCCTTAATAATAATAATAATAAAAATAATAATGAGTCCCCTTTATTTATTTGGCTTCCATTATCACCTAAAAAAGTATAAAAATGTGTGACCCAACCTCCTTACAAATAAACTTTCTCTTAAAGTGACAGAGTAGGTACAGTAAGGAGAGCAGCAACCAGAGAAACAGCCAAGATGCCCAATGTAACCCTGGAGGAGCGACAGAGATAAAAAATGGCAGAATCTCTAGACTATGACCAAAAAAATATAACCATGGTTACAGGAAGTGGTTTGGAGTAATAAATGTGTATACTAAATATTCTAGTATAGAACTTAATACAATCGATAACCTTTAGCAAGACTTGAAAATTGATGTTCATACATAGTTTTCATCTTGTCTGACTGACTCTGAGCTGTTTTGCAGGGTAGAAACTTAAGTTTTAGTCTCTAGTTGTGCAAAGCATATAAACATATCTCAGTAGCTTCTGTAAAGCAGCATTAAGTAACGACTTAAGGTGGTTGTAATAATATGCATACCACACTTCTCAGATTTTTATATTGTCAAAGAGAGCCCATGTATAATCGTCCTTCCTCTATAGGATTAGACAGCTTTTATTGGTCTACAAGATAAAAGCGCAACATACATTTAAAGTTGTGATTGTGATACAACAGAAATGTTAAAAAAGGTTTAGGATGTGGCACCCTATATAAACTGCAACCTCTTTGATAAAAGTTTTATTGCTAATGAATTTGTTTTGTAATAATGTGGAACACATAGAGAAGCAAACATACCGTACAACTGATCTAAATAAATGATGAAAATATAAATTGGAAGAAACAAATACAAGCTGTGTAGGAATACTACCATGGTATACAAAAACAAATAACACTATAAAGTTAGATTGTAGTGTTTATTTATTATTATAATTTTTTTATTTTTTCCAAAAAGAAAAGTGTCAGTAAGGAAGCGGGTTTTAAGGATTGGAGGTTTTCACCTCGATGGACCAAAGGGGAGAGTCTGAAATAGTGTGTCCAGTGTGGGAGGGCTCAGCTGCAATCCTCGCTGCTCTTTGACACGCTGAATTTTTCAGGTGTCACTCGAAGTACATCCTCTGCAGTGCATTCTTAGTGAGGGGGGGTGATGTTCAGCTCTTACATGAGATATTGAGGGATGATGATGCCCAGGAACAGTCAGGAGCTAACAGTGGCGAATAGAGAATCAGTGAACTTTTGAATGGAAGTGCAGCTGATGGTAAAATGTGTTAACCCTTATCAAATTTCAATCTAATATAACACATACTATGGTGAGCTATTTTTCTGCTCTGTCTGAAGCTTCTCTATGCACTCATCTTTTCATCTTTTCCCCTCGAAATTGTGCCCTCTTTAATCTGTGACCCCGAAAATCAGGTCTTTTCAGGATCATAATCAAAAGCAGACAGCGCTATGACCTGTGCTGACACTTTCAGCACCTGGTTCACATAAAACCACAGGGAGAATTGTTTCCCCAAAGTTCTGCCATAGTCCACCTTGACCGAAAAAATCTTGAAAGTAAAATGAGTTCCAAATGGTATAAGACTGCAGGCAAGCATTTACCTACAGAGAATTAAATATAAATCAAGAGTTTTAAGCAACTTAATTTAACTTTGGACCATGATCACATTGCTATGTTATAGCTCACTGGTAAAGCACTGTAACAGCTCTGCAATAAACATAGGGTTGATGATTGGAAGGTTTCTGAGGTAAGCCTGCTAGGAAATGTAATATCTTGCTCACAGAACCTAAGTTAAGCAGAATAAACTATATGATAAAATGTGATCACATTTAAAGGGAAGCTCCATACGAACTGTGAAGTGAAATGTGGCTTTGCTCAAAGCTAGGCCCCTCATGAGGTCATGTTACAACTTTTTTGACTTTATATGACTTTGCCATGGCTTATAGTTTTATAGCTCCTTTTTGTGTTCTTGGATCTATTCTTCATTTCTGGTTCACTTTCTTTACTTTTTAGCAGTGGATCTTACGCTGCATCCACAAAGTTTTCACTAACCCTCCTGGTTGTACAGTATTCAGTTTAGAAGAGATATTTACAAACACCATATGCAGGTATATCTCAGTAAATCGAAATGTACATTCTGAGTCTGATTAGACTTATTTTCAGATATAACTTGTCAAAGTGCCTCTAAAACCAACCCCTAAGCACATATTAAACATATTGTTCTGTTAGGCCAATATTTTTGTGTTGACCTGTATTTTTATTGGTCTGGTGTCATTTTATAATTTAAGAAACTAAATGATGTATTTTCATTAGCACTAAGGAGAAAAATACTACGACGGAGTATTAGGGCCACACATGAAGAGAAAAAAGATTTTTGCCATGACGAGATTAAACTCGACATGTCGACTTTAAAGTCGCCATTTCGAGAATAAAGTTGAAATGACTGACATGTTCTCAAATTCAGAACTGCGAGCCTGGGTAAGCATAGGGAAAGATGTTACGTTATTATTGGTAGGCCACCGCTTCCTGTGATGATTATATAGTTGCAGCACGTCAAAGACTACCTTCACTCTTAAAACGCAGACTGCAGCTGTGGAGCGCGGTTGCTCTTTTCTCCAAACTTTGGAATGTCGAGATTAAAGTCGCCACGATATATCAACTTTATTCTCGAAATGGCGAGTTTAAAGTCGACACGTCGAGATTAAACTCAACATGACATTTCAACTTTATTCTCGAAATGTTGAGTTTAATGTCGACGCGTCGACTTTAAAGTCGACATGTCGAGTTTAATCTCGTCATGGCAAAAATATTTTTTCTCTTCATGTGTGGCCCTAATACTCCGTCGTAAAATACATATTCAGATTAATGAGACTTAATGAAAAAACATTTGTTAAATGAATGAACGTTTTGGCAATACTCTAGCATAATAATATACTTGTAATGACACATCAACGTTGTTTGAGTGATAGTTATGGGGCCCACAGGACAAAGAAGCTTCCAGCTGGGCTTGATCAAAACTTTATGACCTGTTTGGAAAAATGGTAAGAATTCACATTGGATCTGAAGAAGGTTCCAAATAGAGTTTTTAAAAATAACACATGGAGGTGAGTAAACCAAACAAACAAACAAACAAAAAAAAAAAGAGTCCAGTAAGCAATATATTAAAGAAATGTTCTATCTAATGACTGGGCTCTCTGCACTTTATTATTTAATAATCGCTCAGAGTTCATTATAAAAACTGAAAATATTCACACAAAAAAGTCTGCTGCCTGTAAAAACAGTTGCCCAACACATCAACCCTACTCAGGGGTGGAGCTAGATGGGGGGCCAGGGGTGGCCATGGCCACCCTTAGCCAATCATTGGCCACCATTTTTCCCCCCTCTAATACAGACAGTGGCAGCAGTAATACTCTCAAGTATAATAAGTAATATTCAAAACATTGAAAATTTTCACATATTAACAATTACTTGACAACAAAAACCTTTTGGTTATTTATGCACATTAAAATACTAACATTAAAGATGATAAGTACAGAATTCATGCTTTTTTCAGAACTAGATTTTGTGTTTCCTGGGGTAAAGAGAAAATGATGTGTCTCTGCAAGTCATCTAGGAGTCTTCAGTGAAATCATAGATAAATAACTATTCTAATAAAAAAAACTTAAATAATCAATTTATGTAGATATCAGTACTTGTAAATATCAATTTTATCCAGAATGATTATCAATAAAAGTAGGTAAGTAATGGCACTGGAAAAGATGTTCACCCCAAGAACCCGAATCTGAAAGGATTTTATCCACTTTACTTTTCATCTAGAAAGCACGGATGTTGAAATATATGCGTCTATGTTAGCAAAGGCTGTAGGAAAATATAGTTAGTCTTTAATTAGAACATGTTTTGCTCGTTAATTTTCCTAATGAAAGAGAATAGATTGACCCTGAGGTTCCAGTGCCACCCCTCACTCTACATTGGTTATTGCCTGGCCACCCTAATCAACATGTTCTGGCTATGCCTCTGTGAACCTGCTATAACTCCCAAAGTGATCAAAGCAGAGCAGTTATGCAGGTGGACTCCAATCCAGCTTTGTTAAACCACAGTAACAGGAAAGAAATCCAGAGTTTAAAACTTTTGCTTTAAAAATTTGAAGAGATATTAAAAATTAACAAATAAAATTCAAGTTGCACAAACTGAACCTATGTTATCATTCCTTCATTGTACTCAGCAGTCAGTGCTCAAAGTTTTGAGGAACACGTGGTTTCTCCAAGCAGTGAGAGCAGCCCTTCCTCTCCAGCAAAGTTTTGAAGCCTCTCCTGTTGCTGCAGCGGGGGCCCCACCTCAGATCCAGGCTGAACGGAGAGAATAGCTCACCTCAGCATCTCTCCAAGTGAGAAGAGGGAGATATAATTTGCATCTTTCCAACAAAGTTTTTTCCTTTTTTACATGTGTTATTGAGTTTACCATAGTTTTTGACACCGGTAATACCTGTGCTGAAAGAGAAGGGAAAAATATAACTTTAAAACCTCGGATTTACCTATGCATTTTATTTATTACTTTTTATTTCTTTTCTGTGCATCCGATATTAAAACGAGGACAATTGGATACCTGCGCACTGAAGGAGCTTCATCTGGGACTCACATTCCAGTGCGATGCAGCGCATGTGACTCCAGCCAGCAGCCAAACAGACTCTAGTAGGCTAAACCACGATGAAAGGTAGGCTTTATTTCATCATACAAATTATTTTTTTAACCACAGTCTTAGAAACGCCACGTGTCAGTGATGACAGTGATAAACTATCCCTCCTTCTTCTGCTCTCCTCTCCACTATCAGGGACAGAGGAATGTTTGGGCTGTAACATCTGGAACATCTGCTTTTAATCAGAGCGGTCTGTTTGGGGTTGACTTGCATCTGTCCACACATGGACATCAGAAATGAGCTCAGATAAAAAAAAAAGAGCAGCATCTATTTTAGACACTCATTTGTGAAATTAATACACGTCTATTTTCCAACTTGTTGATGTTAAAAACTGTGTCAGATTCCACTGAGTTACATAAAAAAGATGTAGTGTGGACCTTGTGCTTTTTTTAAACACGCAAAAAAACAACAACAAAAAAAACCCAAAAGGGGTATGAATCACACTGTTGTTTTTGTAAACAGATACTTATAATAAACTTGTCTAGATCTGAGGCTCATGTGGTTCTCTGATGTGTTGGATCTTTTCTAAATTAAGACCTGGGCATGTCATTCCCAGCCTCACTGGATAAGTCATTATGTTGTGAACTTGTGGGACAAAATAAACCATCCCAACAGTCCTGCCCCCTTGTGGTCGTTTCTTTGTTTTTTCATTTTTAATCACATTTGAGGCACAATATTTCATGAAGTGATGTCAAAAGTACACACATTTGTAGATACCACAGTTTAAAAACACTCTGGTAAAAGTTGAAGTATCAACTTGACCTCTTTACTCAAGTAAAAGTGAAAAAGTATGTGCTCCAAAAACTACTAAGTATAAAGTAACCTTCAAAAAAAAAAAAAAAAAAAAACAGCCAGATGCCACTATATGAATTGAAAGCTAAAATTTTTGACTATTTGGAAAAATTCTTTGAGATAGGGCCAAGAATGAGGGAGGTCTTGTTGGTCTCCGTCTTCATCTCCTGATACGCTCTCGCCTGTGTCCGACCCTTCAGATATTTCATCATCTTTTTCTGAATCCGACATTGTAGCATGGCATAGACAATTCACGTTTGCAGTTTGAAGAACACCTGCTTGCTTCTGATGATTTCCTTCAGCTAACCAATGAGTGTTTGCGTTATATGACTCATCCAATCACACTAGTTTTCACTAGATGTGGATGGAGCCAATGATCTGCATTGGATGGCGCACATGAAGTGAAATAAATATTTAGAAACATTAAACTGAAGCCAAGAGTAACGATAACGTTTGTTTTAAAAATGTAAGGAATAGAAAGTACAGATACTTGTGTGAAAATGTAATGAGTAGAAGTCATAAGTAGGAAGAAAAATAAGTAATGGAGTAAATTACAGATACCTAAAAAGTGAACTTAAGTACAGTACGAAGTATTGTGTTTCGTTACTTGACACCTCTGATTTCATGTATTTAACAATATACTAACACAATGTGCTTTTTTTGAAAACAACAACAATACATTTCTCATTCTTTTAATGTAAATACCAAAAACAATTGTCGAATCCATCCATCCATCCATCCATCCATCCATCCATCCATCCATCCATCCATCCATCCATCCATCCATCCATCCATCCATCCATGGGGCTGGTGCCTATCTGCCCAAAATAAATCAAGCAACTAGAATTGGAATTGGAATCCAATTGCAATTGGAATTGGAATTAGAATTGTGTAAAATTCTTTAGAATTCACACAAATTAGTATACATAATTATTCTGTATGTAATTTCATCTGCATTTGTTTGTGTGAAGATTTGAGAGGATTGTTAGAAAACAAGTGATTGCACAGAGTAATGAAAATAAGAAAAAACCGAGAAGTCAGGACTAAATTTGGAGAAGTTTTAGGTAGGGTTAGGGTCTAAGAAAAAAAAAAAAGCTTTGACCATTTAATGAAGCACCCTGGGGGCATTAATCAGAGATGACCAACTCTGGAGGAGGCAAAGAGATCCAGGACTTTAATGAAGGCGTCTGTGTACAGGGCAACTAATTGTTGTGAATGCCCCAGATTTTTCCATTATGTAATAGTTTTAAGAAGAATGTAGTTTTTTGGATAAAAGCCAAGAAGTGCTATGATTCTAGTTAGCAAATGAGCTATATGAGTCTGTCTGATTGAACTGAAATGTAAGCTATTAAAATAGCATTATCTGACATAGTAGCACTAAGTGTAATCCTAAAAACACCATCCAAAAGTAAAACATGCTGATAGAAGTTTTAAGCTTTGGGCAGGCCTTTTTTCCAGCATCAACAGAAGCTGCTTGAAAAAAAGAGCCTTCAAAACACAAGGCAAGGCATTGTAAGTTAATTTATTTAGCACATTTCAATGGCAAGACAATTTGAAGGGCTCTACATGAGGAAAGAAAAGACAGAGTATATGTCCAGACCAAACTTTCAGTTATTCCTATGACGGCCAATTTACATTCTTTTCGATATAACTGGAAATTTTGGTCTGAAGGGAAACAATTCTGTGATTTTGAGAGTGCTTGATTATATGTCTTCATATAAGTCTGTGAGTCTTTGTGTTGCCCTGCAACAGACTGCGACCTGTCCAGGGTGTACCCCGCCTATCGCCCATAGACTGCCGGAGATAGGCATTGGCCCCACCATAACTGGATGGGTTAAGTGGGAGAAGATGGAAAACAGTTACTTGCACATAACCCTTCCTTGGATTGAACTGTGTTTTTATTTCTTTTTTGGTCTGACAGAAGTGAATTTGTTAGGTCAGGTGAGATGTTGAACTTAAGGTGCGGTTTTTAAGCTCAGCTCGAACTGTAATTGTAAATGAAGTGCCATTCTCCACCAACCCTGGTCCATCTGCTCCACCAACAAACAGCCATTCACACACACCTAAGGGGACTGTAGAGAAGCCAATTAACCTAACAGTCATGTTTTTGGACTGTGGGAGGAAGCCGGAGTACCCGGAGAGAACCCACACATGCTCAGGGAGAGCATGCAAACTCCATGCAGAAAGACCCTGGTCCGGGAATCGAACCCAGAACCTTCTTGCTGCAAGGCAGCAGTGCTACCCTCCCCCCCACCCCCCGAGCATGCCTAGGTTCTCTCCAGGTACTCCGGCTTCCTCCCACAGTCCAAAAACATGACTGTCGGGTTAATTGGCTTCTCTACTGTAAATTCTCCTTGTGTGTGCGTAAGTAGTTTTTTGTCCTGTTTGCCCTGCGATAGACTGGCGTCCTGTCCAGGGTGTACCCCTCCAAACCCATGATTTTATAACAAATGCAAAACACAAAACAGAGACTAGTAAAGTCAAAAATTATATAAGGAAACACTAACAGACAAATATGTATAGAAAAAATGCTGCAAAGGAGAAATACTTCAATTACAGAAAATATAAATGCTGCTTACTCTCAAAACACATGCAAAGGTGTTTTTTTTTCAAGTAGCAAAAAAACAACTGCAAGTCAAAAAAAGATTAAAATTAGTTTAGAACTCCTGATCCTAAGTTAAGTTGTATACGGGATGCTCAGAAGAATTGGGTGTTAAGAACAGGTTCAGAGGAAACATACCTTCTCTTTCTTCCCTCCAAATGTTCTTATGGACGGCATCCTGTTTTATTTTTTTGGTCTTTAAGAACATTTTGTAGCAATGTCTATGTCTGATCCCGTAGGAGTCGAAGTGCCCCCAGTGTTCTGGAGCACTTATGCGCCTTTTCTTAACTTGCCGTTCTTTTTATTACTTGCAGCGTTTTTCCTCTCCATATGCTATGCGTGTTGGAATTATTCATGTATTCACACCAGGTTTTGTGTTTGTAAGGTGTTACCACTTGTTGCTCTGTTTTCTGTGATTGAAGATTTTCTCCTTTAAATCACTTCATTTTTTGTGTTTGCGTGACTTCAAATTTACTGTGAAATAATCTATTTGATTGATTAAATTATTGACTTTATTGATCTCACAGTGGGGAAATTAACTTGTTACATCAGCTCAAATAGTCAAAGAAGAAGAAAAGTGCATTGGATATACTGTATATACAGTGAGTCCACATACAGTTTTTTTTAAATTAATTTGTAGTTATAGTAGGATCATTATACTGGCTTATTGCACTGGGTGTTTACATGGGTGTTTATATAGATGGATAGTTATTGCACTGGGTGTCAAATATAGAGAAACAGTTATTGCACAAAGTATCAAATGGTAAAGTGCACATTATACAGTGTTACATTGTACATTGCACAAGCTATTGCCATAGTAGATGTAGTGTCGCATTGTACATTGCACTCATCGGCCACTGTAACAATGGCATACTAAGAGTTCTTTATTGACTTGCTGCTGTTCAGTTTGTCTTTGTTAAAATCTAGCAAATTAGCTAGCAATTCATATAATTTGGTAGCAAATTACAAGAATGGACTTTTTTCACAGATGGCATGTTGTTATACAATAGCATGCTAATCTGACAGAACACAGGAAGTTACTGTGCTCCTTAGAACGCCTTCTTTCATAAATGTTTGTAGAAGCATTCTGCATCCATAGGTGCTGAGACTTACTACACCTGTAGCCACTGAAGTGGTTGAAACATCCAACTTCTATGTGCTTGGTCAATTAAATGTATTAATGTTATAAGGTGTATTAGGTTTTTCAAAATAATTTGAATTATCTATAGCTTTGTTAATTTAAAATATTTCTAAATGTTCTGCTTTTACAGTGTAAGGAGATGTCAATTGTTTTAACAGTAGTACTGAATAAAATCCCCATCTGTTGTATTGTTAACGTTGTGCAATCTCCTCTTAAATAGTCCAGCTGTAGCCTACGCAAACAAAACTCAAGCAACTTTCTCTCAGATTCACATTTTTAAATGAATGATGTGGAGGAAAATAAATAGGAAGCTTGATTTCTCTGAAGGTCTAATGAACAGCAAAGGATGCTCATGTTTTTAAAATGAGACACAAACACAACCACGTCCCCCATAAACATAAACAGGAAAGTTTAGTGGAGATGTCGGGAAAGCCAAAACTCTTCTTTCGGATGTTTAACAACAGCTTGAATTATGCTTCACTCATTAACTCATTATGGGGTCTGCTATGTGGTAACTGTGATTAGTAGCTCATTTCAGAGAACTTTGGAAATATGCATCTTTTCTTTCAGCATTCCTCCGTGCAGTTCGGATAAAACTGCACTAAAAGAGCACTTATCTCTGTCAACACATGGCTTGCATTTAGACTGCTTACTGAAAAATGTTTGCATAAACATGAATATGATTTATTTAGCCTCTTATGTAAAATCATTTGTAAATGACCTACAGATTTAAAGGTTTGAACTATATTTTTCTTTTTGGCCTGAAAATATTTTTCATGTTTTTTCAATTTCTTCCTATCCCCCTAGACGAATTCACAGATGAAGAGGAGGTGCAGTCCTTCGGCTATAAACGGTTCGGTAAGCATTGGGTGCCTCATTCATTTCCAGCTTTTCCTTTTAGGTTTATTCCACTGATACATTGGACATATTATTCCATTTTATGGTTGTAGTATTTTGCTTGGAGTAGAAACCAACCACATTAATCCCTGAGGTCAAACAGAAACCAAAATTTCCCAGAAATAACCTCTTTTTTTTTTTTCTTTGTTGTTATTTTTTTTCTTGTATAACACTGCAGTGTACAGTAAAAATGCAAACCCCAGGTGTTCCTGAGCAGCTGCTGACTTTGCACTGTTTTCACAAAATCAGAGCAGTCAGTCAGCAACCTCGCCATATATATATATATATATATATATATATATATATATATATATATATATATATATATATATATATATATATATAAAAGGGTCTGTTGAAATCTGACTGTGTTTAGCTGACGATTAATCAGAAGTCTTCCAACATATTTTTTGTGTCCTGACTGGTGGATATCCAAGATCGTGAACTTATACAACTCCTTCTCCATTACCTCTTTTTGAAACATGGTGCGTTTAGTTCAGGATAATGTATTAGTTGGCCCTGAAGTCCAATGCAAATGTCAAGTCATTGTATTTCAGTTTGTGTGGTTTACAAGGTGTTTTAGTGCTCCTTTGTGTGTTGCTTAAGCATTAGGCCCCATATGTCAAGAGGTGTGAATACAGCAGGAGTTCACAGACTACATGTCATCACGTTCAGTTTACACACGTCTTGCTTGCTTGACATCTGTGTATGTTGATGCTGCTCTTTAATAAGGAAATAGTTTGGATTTTCTCAATCCTAAGCAAAACATTTCTGTTGTTATGTACATCTGCGTGTCACTAAAACAGAATTAATGCCCACGTTTATTTATTGAAAGCATATGTACTTTTTGTGCAGCGGTTTCATTTTTGGTTACTAAACAGCTGTGCGCAATCAGCTTCGAGGTTAAAAGATCCTTTCACAAAAAGTTTTTTAAGTATCTGTTAATGAATACAGTCTTACAAACTTTTCAGAGACTTTATTATGTGTTAATTCATTCTGCTGAGCATAAATACTGCGGAGAAATACTATACCTTGTAGACATACACAGACCCTTTAAACTTATTTCAACCATAAAACTAAATATAGTATATTAAATTGATATATCATTGAACAATATCTAGCATTTCACACTTTGAAATTGCAAAGGAAATTTAATATGATTTTGAAAAAACTAATTTACAGCACTAAATCTTTGCACAGCTAGAGACCAACATTTTGCCTGTCCTCTTTTGCAAAATAGATCAAGCTCAGTAAAATGTAATGGAGAACTTCTGGGAACACATGTTTTTAGTCTTCCAAAAGTCTCTCCTTAAGATTTAGGTTTGGAATTTGACAGGAATTCTAATACATAAATGCATACATGTCCTTCCTCCTGCTGTAGCTCTGATGGAAGTGATTGATTTGCTTGAAGATAAAACTAAGTTTCAGTCTGAAGTAAAAGGTTATTTTCCAGAATTGTCCAGCAGCTTCGCTCACCTTCCTTCTAAACAGCTGTCATGTTCTCAGTTAAAAAGATGGAATGGAACAGCATGATGCAGCACTCTTGTGAATGGATGGTCAATGTTCAGGGTTATGTACAGTATTAGTTTTCCTACTCTAAGCACTTTAATTTTAGCCTAAAAAAGTACAGTTTTAGATTGGAGCCCCTTCCTTACACATGTCCATTATATCTTTTTTTACATGACTTGTGGCAAACTTTTAAGTGATCTTTCTCACAACTATGGCTTTTCTGAGCCATTACAATCTAAAGGCCAAATTATAACAGTGCCGACTAGTAATACGGTCAACAGATTCATTCACCTGAGCTGTGAATGTCCCACATAAACCCCACAGTTAAACTTAGTGCACTCCTTGCCCAAGTTCCTTGTAATCTCTTTTAAATTTACAGATCATGAACGGTGTTCAATGAGGGTTAGATTCAGGATCTTGGCCTGTGCTTTAAATTTCACCATGTTTTCCCTGTTCTATGTGCTGTGCTGTGTTCCTTGGCCTTCATGATGCCGTTTGTTTGATTGATTGATTGATTGATTGATTGATTGATTGATTGATTGATTGATTGATTGATTGATTGACTTTATTGATCCCACGGTGGAGAAATTCACTTGTCACATCGGCTCAACAGTAAAACGAAGGTGCCAAAAGGAGGAAAAGGTGATTGGGGGATATATACAGTATATAAGTGCGACCACACACACACAGACACACACACATACACATACATATAATATATATATATATATATATATATATATATATATATATATATATATATATATATATATATATATATATATCTCGACATACAGACAGCTGTATGTAGACTAAGATCTAAAAAAAAAATTGCATACAGATGCACACCACACTTTCCTAATTGCTTAAAAAGAAAGGCTTCAGTCACAAAGTTATCCCTTAAAAAGGGACAGGAAAAAGAAAAACCTTCAAGTTTATATTTTCCTCTTTAATTAAAAAAACCTTCTGGCTCTTGCTCATAGTTTCCCGCTCTGAACTGAATCGTTTCATTGACAGAAAAAAAAGGGAAACGTAATTTTCAAAACATGTAAACTAGTCTTTTAACATGTCTGCCACACATACTTGTATACTGACAGAGAACCCTGGCCACTCTGTCCTTCGTGTGTTTTCAGCAGAAATAAAATGCATAACTCATTCTGGCATCTGCTTTCCACAGAGTTTATTTTTCCACTGCGAATCCAAACCTGAGATACTGCTGATTTGCTTCCTGTCTGTACTGGTAGTTTATTTAATGAAACCGGTAAGGTGGCGTTTGCAGCTGTCAGGAAGAGAGATGAAATCTTTAATTCTTCAAAAAGATTCTACTACCTTTTATAAGCATATCTGTATAGTAATTGCTTTGATATCATTAAGATTTTTTTTTACTTTCTACTTTTACACGATTCAGCAGAGAAACATTTGTCAGCACTTTAATTCGGGCAGAGAAGTTACATTCCATGCCTGACTTATTTTTGGGAGCAAAACAGCAAGTGGCTTTAATTTAGAGGGGCTTTATTATGAGAAATGTTTTCAGAATGCCTCTCTTTTACTTATGACCCTGCTCACTTTTTGCTCTGGTATTCTAATGAAAGATTATCCTTGTGTTTTTAATAAAAAACTGCTTGGGAGGAAAAACCTGAAAGAAGAGAGAGCAGAATACATTAAAGCATTGTACAGATTTTGAAAAACTCAACAATAGAAAGAGGCATAAATAAATGCCAGACAAGGTTAATATATCAGTATCCTGCAGTGAGAAAATTCAAAGTATGTGTCAAGCATTTTAACTAAGATTGAGGGCAGATTTAGTTTGGGCCGGGGTCAACTATCTAGAACCTTTGGCTCAATTATTACCAGATTAAGTCATGAATTTTCTTCCTGTCAGGAGGTCTGAAAAATGATAAAGTGGTTCAGTTTGGAGTTGCTTTGTTCCAAATACTGAATAAAAATGTTCTTCTGTTTTCTCTCTTCTACCATCAGCTCCAGTATATCTTGGTAATATTTCCTTTAGATGCCATTGGCAGCAGTGTAGGCTATGAATCATTTGATCAAACATGAGTCCACATCTAAGAACCTGTCAGAAGAAACTCATATATTATTGTGGGTATAAAGTGTTAGAATTGTATTGGTAAAAATAGCAGTGAGATTTGAGAACTTGAACATTTAGAGCAGACATAGGCTTCTGTAGGATTCTTGAAGTATAATAACCTAGTGCTGCACTTTTATAGTTTTCCGTGAACAAAAACAAAAGTAAAAAAAATCTGATTTGCACCTCCTGGGGCTAAAATATGTCCTTTTAGTTGGAGAGTGAACAAAAAATGCAAAAAATACAAATGTTATGGCAAACTTGCTTTTTTGTTCACAATGAAATTTGTATCTCCAACCTGATAAATAACAGGAGGTTTACTGATGTGTTTGCATGCATGTGAGTTCTTATTTAAGATTCAGCATCTTTTACTTGTCTCAATCTATAAACTAGTAAATAAAAATCTTTGCATCACTTAAAATTCCTTTACACCTGTATTCTAAATCCTCCTCTCTGCCTCTACATTGTAATGGTGTAAATACATTAGCCCATAATCTAAACCGCTCAATATTTCTATTGTTTTGCCATAGAATGTTGCTGGCAGGGAGTAAGGGTGTGCAGGTAGAGCAGAACAAGCAACGGAATTTCATTTTAATGAAGTTGGGCACCCCTAGCTTGGCTCTTAAATTGTTGTTTCTGTTAAGTATAGCCTAATTGCTAGTTTTGTGGTTGTCAGCCAACATATTGAAACTGACTTACCTCTTTGTGTTTTAGGGGGAAGGGAATTACTGTAAAAACAAATGGACTTATTTTCCAATTGCCAAACTTATTTTACTCTCTAACAAGTAAAATATTAAACTATGGAGTACCGGTAAGAGCAGTTTTTGGAAATGTTAACAAATTGTTACAGAGTTTATAAAAGAAAAGATAACAGTAGACAACTCAAGTGAATAATGTGAACAATCGCACCGAACCAAATTTAATGCTTGCCGGCATTAAGTTCAGATGAGCATGATGCACTTTAGGGGCCCGTCAAATAAAGTGTCTACAGATGCATCTGATAGTGGTGTTGCTCTTGTGTTCAGTGACAGAGTGGCTTTGCTATATTTGCTGTGAAAAGTTGGAAAAAATATATATATATTTTGAAGCGAGAAAATACACCTTAAACTGGTACAAACTGCAGGCACCAGAATAATAAAAACAAACATGTTTTATTGACAACTCAAGTTAATTTGTGCATTAATTTTGGTAGAGTGATCAAAGCGCTCACTTTTCTTTGTACATGACACAAAAGTATTCTCCTTGCCTATTATATAAACCTAGTAGAGTTTTACTAGGTTATGATTGTAGCACCAGCTGGCTAAGGTCAGGCTGCAAGGATTGGGAGATGACATCATGAGTCATCAAAAACTTTATTTTAAAATGAAAGACTGATAATGGAATAGGAACTAAAAAACATGAGAGAGGAATTAGGTTCAGAATGTTTGGATGCTTAGCTATAATAATAATAATAATAATAATTAGTTAATTTTGACCTCTGTGATGCAAACTTGTCTTCCTGAAATACTTCATTTTCATTTGTAACTTTACAATTTATATATAAATATTATACAACTATATAGTAAAATATTAGAATCCTAGAGATTATAATCTATGTTTTCATCTCCATCATGTCCTATCTAATGTACTCAGACTGTCTAGCTGGATTTTACATTAGCTTGCAGTGCATAATGTACAACTGTTAGAATGTAATACAATGAATTGTTCCTTTGGTATTTTGCACACACTGACCATGGCTATGGAATTTATTAGTAAACCATGTCTATAACATTATTTTATTGTACTGTAATGTGCAATCTATACATTTTGATAAACTAAAGTAAGTAGAACTTAGAATCAGAATAAACTTCAGTGTTTAAGTTTGATACATAAAAACAGAATCTTGTTATGGTTTCTGTCATTGCGAATTGATTTGATTATTGTTATCTTTTTTGTTTCTGCTCTTAAAGAGGCACTACAGAGTTTTCTAATAATGCTGCCACCTAGGGCCAAAACGCACAACTGCAGCAAACTTCTACTTGTTCTGGTAGCTCGCATTCGTACTTGGAAATAGGCTTATAGATGTAATGACACTGAACTACTGAGATGTCAGTCTGCTCATCAAACAATGTTTTAGTCATAAAGGGACAAAAAATGCTATTTTAAAGATTTCTGTCAATAAAAGAAAATACAAAATCTCTGTTTACTATCGTAAAAAAGTCTAAAAAACATATTTATGGTTATTTCTCAAGTTATCTTATAGCCGCTCTTCTTCTTTAGTTTCAGCTTCATGACAGTCCATGTTTTTTTGAGAGAAAATACTTCCACACAACTTTGTTTATTTTGTATCCATTTTCTTACACGCTTGTCCCGAGTGGGCTCACGAGGGGTGCTGGTGCCTATCTCCAGCAGTCAATGGGCGAGAGGCGGGGTCCACCCTGGACAGGCCGCCAGTCCATTGCAGGGCAACACAGACACACAGGACAAACAACCATTCATGCACAAACTCACACCTAAGGACAATTTAGAGAAGCCTAACAGTTGGACTGTGGGAGGAAGCCACAAATAAATATAAAAGACATCAAATAAAACCCGGAGAGAACCCACGCATGCTCAGTGAGAACATGTAAAATCCAAGCAGAAAGACCCCAGGCTGGGAATTGAACCCAGAACCTTTCTGCTGCAAGGCAGCAGTGCTACCCACTGCGCCACTGAGCAGCAGTTTATTTTGTAAGCAAGGTCAAATGTAGAAGCCCACTTTCAGGCAGTGAAAGACCAGTTGCTCTTCATCCAAAAATGGCTGTGTGAGAGATAATCCATAAACCTGATGAAAACTCCACTAACATGCAGTCAGAGCTCTGATTTAGGATTTGTGATGTAGCCTTCATGCAACCAGCTCAAGCCTAACTCAGGCACCACTTTGATACTGACAGGAATGTATGATTCACTAAATTACACTGGCTGATTGTTATTTTTTGCACGGTGTCAAACTTCAAGAGCAACTTTCTGAACTGCTTCAGCTTCCAACTTAACTACACAGTCAGCCCTTTTAACAGCGGCGCTGCAGATGTGGGATGGTGTTGACCTTTTGAATGAATGAAAAATGAATCCAGAGGTAAAATATGACGTGGGTGGATTTGCAGACTAGCTTCTGTGTATGTGAGTGGTTTTTATATATAGCTGCTGTTGCTTTGACTGGGATCAGTCTAACAGACCTCATAAATTTTTTTCACACCACTCCCTCCGTGGCTCACATGGGAGATCTTGGTCAATTTTAATGGCATGCTTTTAACCAGGCGTCATCTGATAGGGTGTCTTCTCCCACATAATAGATGTTTTTCAAGCTCTCTGTTCACAGCTGCCTTAGGCTTTCTTGCAAAAACAAAAGACACAATATTGAAACTGTCCAAGTTCATTTTTTTCCGAACAAGGTTCTGCATGGATTTCAGCGATACTGGATGATGACCTACTGACCTCAAAGAGGGTAGACATAAACTTCAATGCATCCTCTATTCAAAACAGAGAAAAAGTTCTGTTTAAAGAAATAAACATTTCTTTTCTTTAGTCATAATGCTGGTCCCACACCTGACTGCAGTGTATTTGTAATATTCAAAATTCCAGTTCACGTTCATCTATATCACTTTTCACTATACTATTTTCATAAGAACTCTTTTTCCTTTAGATGTCAACTGATTCTGTGTGAATGACATTTTAACTGCTATCCTTCATTTCTCCTTTTGGAGTGGCAGCTCTGTCATATGAAGCTGTGATGTTTTATTGCATTTTGTTTGAGATTACAACCTTAAGTCAGTACATAATTCCATACAATCCGATCCCTGGAAGCTATTAAGAGCTCTATGACCTGCTGACTTTCTGCCTCAGCATTTTGGTTTGCATTAGGGGTTTGCATATGGTGTCCATTTGAACACTTATTTTATCAGTGCCTTGCAAACGCCATACTCTGGTTGTGATATGGACGAAAGTAAAACAGGAAGTTGGACACTGTCTTCATTGCAGTCAGCATCTTTTTTCATCAAATAAAGCCAGACTTGGCTGTACGGTGGCTAATGCTTTGTGGTTTTAATGTCTCAGCTGGTCGATGACGTTTGTAAGCAATGGGGTTTGAGAAGGGAATGGCTTCAGCACCAACTGCTTTCACATCAGACCGAGCTAAGGTTGTTGCTCATTCAGTTTTGAAAATGCTTCCATGGTGGGCTGCACAGCCAGCAGCCACAACCACAAAGAAGACAGCTGCACAAATGGCTGCTGAGATTTAACTCCAGTGTTGTTCAACTTGGGCAAAGCAGTTTTGGACTAACATGAGTTCAATGAAGTATGTGAACCGAAGTGACAAAACATGTTTTGGTTTTATTTTTGATTTATTTTCATGATGTGGTGGTGGAGATAAAGTTAGTGGGACCCAGATAGTTTTTTTTTGAGAAACTTTATTCTGGGATTCATTATAAATATATTGTTTCCCAGAACAATATGGTTAAATTTGCAATCTTAATGGAAAAGTTGCCATACTGAATCTTTTTGTGCATATTGTTTAATCCTGTCACGGAGTTGAACAGACATCAGAACCATAACATGCCTGCTCAGTATACTTGGTAATGTTTAATAAGAATTTGATGACATACCCTGTATTGCCTGAGATGTCTGGCCACACAAATAACGATTTAAATGTTAAATAACTTCCAGGACTGCATGTGTACAGAGGCCCTGTCTTATGAAAGGTTTGGGTGTATAAAATATGTGTACTTGATAGCACAAGCAAAACTGATCTACTACTGTAACAAGGTCCAGACCAAATTGTGTGTCAGAAAATGAGCAGAACAGCAGGAGCTAACATTTGTCTTTATGACAAGGCTAAGAGGAGTTATGCTAAGGGAAATATATATCACTCACATAATTTGTCACATCTGAAAAAAATTGTGGCTTTATTTTGAAATATATAAAATGTGAAATAAATTATTATAGTTGGTTGAAGATAATCACAGCTTTTTTCTTAGTTTGCCTTATAACAAACTCTATTCGTTTCCCAACCATCTTATGCTTTCTTAAAAAGGCAATGTGCAATGTTTGTTTCTCCACCAAACAGAATTTTGAATATAGGCCGAAAGGTTTACTTTTGCTTTTCTCTGGTCATAGTCTTTGATTCCACTTGCTTTTACTTTTCCTCTATGGCTTTTAGCAAACTATAAATTGAACTTATAGATTTTAAACTATTATTTTCTTCTTTGCATTCTTTCATAAAGCTACATTTTGGAGTGTGCAAAGTTAATAGTCAGTTAGTTGGGTCTCCAAATCTCCTCTAAACTTACTATACTGTAGATATTTTGAATGCCCCTCTCCTTGCATTTTGATTGATGTTAAAGGAATAGTACACCCAAAACATGATTAGCCTTCATTTTCTACTCACCCCCATGCTGAACAACACTCTGGAGTACTTTTATGATATCTCAAATGCATCTGGAGATCTGGGAGGCTTCTTGCTGTCTGCTGACATTCAAATAATGGAGGTCTATGGTGACCGAGACAGAAAGGTCCATAAAAGTCCACAAAAAACGTGTCAATATTCCTCCATACTGCTCGTCCAATGTATTCCAAGTGTCCTGAGTGGGTAGCATCCAGAATTTACTCGAAACGAAGTCATTTAGAATGTTTTTAGAGCATAAACAGTAGTGTATAGGATTTCCTGAAAGCGCGCACATGCGCGATCACGACGCTACGGAAGCCGGCAGACCAAACCAGATGAAAGTGCGCATTCAGCTCGGCAAAGAACTCATGCTCTTCCTCAACACTGAAGTCCTCAGACATTTTTCTTTTGTTGTTTCTTTCTTTTCACAGGTAAACAGCACATTTCTTCTTCTACGCTTGCATTATTGACAGAGCAGACGCTGAATGCGCACTTTCATCTGGTTTGTCTGCCGGCTTCCGTAGCGTCATGAGCACGCATGTGCGCGCTTTCAGGAAATCCTATACACTACTGTTTATGCTCTAAAAACATTCTAAATGACTTCGTTTCGAGTAAATTCTGGATGCTACCCACTCAGGACACTTGGAATACATTGGACGAGCAGTATGGAGGAATATTGACATGTTTTTTGTTGACTTTTATGGACCTTTCTGTCTCGGTCACCATAGACCTCCATTATTTGAATGTCAGCAGACAGCAAGAAGCCTCCCAGATCTCCAGATGCATTTGAGATATCAAAAAAGTACTCCAGAGTGTTGTTCAGCATGGGGGTGAGTAGAAAATGAAGGCTAATCATGTTTTGGGTGTACTATTCCTTTAAGGTAGGATTTCAGTTGGTCCATTTTCTCTCCATTTTTTTCGTCAATGGACTGCAAAGTGCTTTTTGATGTGTCTAAAATGCTGTGTGGTGTTTTCCAACAAAATTCAGCTTTAAGATGCTTTACAACCTTATTCACCAATGTTCCTTTTTATTTATTTGTCTCCATGTTAGTTCACCAACATTCTTTAACAAACCTGGGAGCCTTTTAACTCACAGCTGCAATAATAAGATGCATTTACACACAAGTCGATTTTGTTTACTACTTAGATGACATTTAAAGGAGTTATAACCTTGTATTTCTACATATGCAACCTTCTGTAATTGTCTTTAATTTAAAGCTTTGTACATTTTTAAGAGAAAAAAATTGAATAAATGGAGCTTACCCTTTTGATCCTTCTTTCCTTTCTCGCAAGGGTCATGTAAGAGTTTAACTTATGTGTTTGCACATTCATATGCATGTAGCTTAGCACGATAATCAATTTGCATTGCTTCCATCGTTTCCTGATCTCTTACACAATAGGTAAAGCAAATGACACAAGTAGCAACATTTATGGACTAGCTGCAGGTAGTGCTGTTATCCTCAATGACGACAAAATTATTTCGTTGACGCTCCTTTTTTTCATGACAATAACAAAAAGTGACGAGCTAAACATGGATCTTTGATGAATAAAACATGACTAGTCATAGGTTTGAGTTTTCGTCAACGAGACGAGACTAAATAGGAATTAGCGAGTGGTCTGTAAGACAGGTTAAGATAAGGTGACCAGATTTCTGAAATCAAATCTGGGGACATTTCTTGCTCGTGGATAAAAATCAATACATCTTATCGAGAGGAAATTAGGAAACGGGGACAGTAATGGTTTCATATATTTTTACATATTTATTAATATTTAAACAACAAAAATCAAGTGTAAAAGCCAGGAATGTGCCTTTCCAAATGTTTAGTGTATCCTAAGATTAATAACATGAATAGTGTTATTAGTAGAAAACTAGAACTGTGTCTTTGGGTTGGGGCAAAGTGGTGGGGGTGGGAGCGGAGGGGTCAAGGGTCATTAGTAGGGGTGTAAATCACATCCATCATGGCGATTCGATTCAGTATCGATTTCCTGACCCAACGATTCGATTATTTTCGATACTTAAGAATACACCGCGATTCGATTCGATTCGATTCGATTCGATTAATCGATTAATCGGTTAATTTTTTTTTTATTATTATTATTTTTTTTTTTTTACACCTTACAGGCTAAACAAAGTTTCAAGTTTGAAATAAATCAATGAAAGCTGTAATATCGTTATGCATTTTCTTTAGAAACAACAGCAAATAACAGAAGTAGAAAAGCTGCATCAAAAAATACTGTAAAAATACTGCACAATATCAGTGTAATGAGTTCAATGCAATACCTCGGCTCCAGAGAAACTGTCCAACATATTTTTTTAGAATTTAATAAATATACTCAGGAAAGAGAGATGTTGTGTAGAGAGTTAGACAGGAATAAAAGTAAACTAGATATAAGGGAATTGTTTCAAAGGTCATCTGGGGATGTAGTTTTTGGTAGTATTTTTAATTTTCTAAGAAGAACGGGTATTTTAGGGAGAATATAATAGTTTGTCTGGTCCATACTCCATTCTGGAAGGTGGCGGTAATGCACCTATAAGTTGTTTGCCAACCGCCATTAAAAAAAAGAAGAAGAAGAAGGCTCCAGAGTGTTGACGTCACCGACCCCTTGAGAGACGCTCCGCTGCTCCTCTCCCAGATTGTAGCTGACAGCAAACAGTGCACCAGACAGGAGGGCGGCTTGTTTTGTTTTTATGACCGAAATTGCGGAAAACAACTCGTGAAGTTTGACCCGCTAGAAGAGCGAGGTGCGCGAGAATGCTGGGAGCCTTTTTCCAGCTGAATCTCCGCTCTTTTTGCCCTCCGTCGTCGGACTAAACTCGCCCCCACTTCCTCGCCGCCTCGGCCGTATCTAGACCCACAGCGTGTAGCCCAGACCACGCTGCAATATTGAGCATAATTTAAAAATGTCTGTGTGAAGCTTGCTGCAACAAACTGCTGTAAGAGTATAACCAGGAAGCGCGGTAGGAGGGCAAAATAAGTTTAGCGCCACCGCAGGGAGGGAGGAGAGTTACGCCCAGGAGAAAATGGATAAAAATAGACCGGAGGGAAAAAAAAAAACATTAATCGATTATCTTGCGGACGTATCGATGCATCGGATCGTCGGCTTTTGGATCGATGCATCGATACAAAACGATTATTATTTACACCCCTAGTCATTAGCAGGGCTTTCCAATTTTGTCGGGCCCAAAGAGCTCTGCCGCCTCCTAAGGGGAGAGTGACATGAGGAAAAGAAATTTAGAAAAGTAAATACAAACATTTATTCTATGCCTGTGGCTGTTGAGACAGAGTTCCCCCACCTCTTCAAAAAAGTGCAACAAATACTTATTCTGTTTACATCTACTGTACATACCTATAAGAAATATTTTTTTTTCTTCATTAACATAAAAAAAACAAGTAGTAGTCAAGCCTGCAGGTAAAGGTTCATATATGTTTCTTACTGTAACCTAGCCACATCAGGGGCCTGTGTGTCTCAAAGTAGCAGGTTCATTTTTCCTACTAACCTGAGTATACAGCCACTCTGTGTTCCACAGCATACTTTGCACACTACATCACTCAATAAGTTAGTTTATCACTCAAATCATGTCAACGCTTTATCACTTGAACTTTATTAATACATATTATACATTTTAAATGTTTGAAACAGAAATATTAACTGAACAGGGTCTGAGGCAGTGGCCCTGGTAATTTGGGTAAAATAATATAAGAGAAGACATAGCAAGTAAAAAGCAAAATAACCTTTTTAAATATCTTAAACAAGTTTAACCATTGAACAGCAGAATAGGCTTAACATCAACACAATGTATATAATCCAAGAATAGTCCATATTTATAAACAGCAATAACATATACATATATTAGGGTTGTCAAAAGTATCGAAACTCAAAAAAGTATTGATACTGAAATGTTGTATCCGGATACAATACTCGTTTTTAAAAGTATCGATACAGTGCCGTCACCAGTGGCACCTAAGCAGTCATTCATCTAAAGTGCAGAATAGAGGACAATGCACTTTCAGAACACTGTGTGATTGAATAATTCTACGCTCTTTTCAGTTTCAGACTTTTTTTTTTGTAAGAGGTGCAGCTGCTGAGAATTATTTTTGTTTCTTAACTGGTTTGGCTAGTGTCTCTGTTATGTGTTGAAAGCATAGCCAAGAAAGGAACACTTAATTTGAATTTTATAAGTTTTTTATCAAGCTTGCTTAATATTATGCACAGCATACAACCTTTATTGTGTTTATTTATTATATTTTATTTATTAATGAAAATATTTCTGTAGACTTTTGGAGTCTTTGTTTTTATCCTTGTGGTATCGAAAATGGTATCGAGTATCAAATATTTTCCTTAGTATCGGTAACGAGTTGAAAAGTTTAGTATCGTGACAACCCTAACATATATAATTTCCCAGTGGAAATTCTGATTGTAATTTCTCCGTAAAATGACACTTCCTTTGAAAGAGCCATCTGGTCATTCAGTCTTGTCTGTTTTCTTCCCTCTCCACCTTCGCTTTTGTTTCTAGCCCTCTTTTGACTTCTGCCTGCTCTCTGCTTTACTCCTCAAAGTAAATTTTTCTCCCTTCTTGTCAACCGTTTTTTCTATCAGAGTTCCTAGTTTCCTCCTCTCTCATTCAATCTCCTTTCTGTCTTTTTATCTTCTTCCTCACTCCTCCAGCATCAATCTTACATTATTCTAAAACAGAGACATTATATAATCAAAATCACCTCCAAAAAAAATTAGGATGTGCAACATGAAAACCTATTATTATTAATATCTCATCTAAATACTAAAAATGCTAATTACCACAATATTAGGAGCTACAAGCCAAAACCACATAATAAATGAACATTAAACATGTGGTTATCTCTTCCTCCATCATTCTCAGATCATGTAGATCTTGTCTTATTCAGTTCTCCTGTTACTGACTCCTATTTTTTCACAAGGAACTTTCATATATATCCAAACTGAGCAGTAAAAAAGCACACCAAAAACTGGAAGTCTATGCTCATAAATCACAACCATAAATCATCAAAACAAATTGAAATAACTCTACTTATAATAACTATCTGAAATATAAACTAAAGGTCACCTATCCATTCTAAAACATCTTTATACAAACCCTTGTTGATCCCTGGAGAACCAGCGTACCAGATTAGCGCCTTACAAGGAGTTTTCAATCATTTTGCTACATTTTAATCCAGCGTCTTTTACTCATGCTCAACTCGTGGTCTTGTCTTACTTTTTATTACTGTTTTAACCTGGACACAAACCAAACATTTATCACAAGATCAGCCCGATCAGAATAAAATTAATTGATTAACACACTTACCATCACTCAGCGTAGCTCCCCATCAGTTGCCACAGGTTGTAAAAAACGAACTTCCACTTCTTCTTCTTCTTCTGTTTTAAAAGTGATGCGCTCTTCTTCTTTTTTGTGTTTTAATGCCAGCTGACATCCAAATGGATCATTACCTCCCTTCTAGTGGTGCGCTCTGTTCCTTATCTTTATGTTATCAGCAGCGCAACCAGCTACCGTAATACCTATTTTTGCGCGCAACAGCTCTACCGTAATAACAGTCTACACGCAACATTTTTCGCCTCGGTAAAATCGGGGACATTTCCGGGGACAGCTTTAGCCGGGGACAGGTGGTCCAAAACGGGGACAGTCCCCGGAAATCAGGGACGTCTGGTCACCCTAGGTTAAGAGCATCCGCCGTGCTGCTGCATCCTGTTTTGTCACGCAACAGTTTACAAGTGGTGTAGATTCTGCATGACCACAGCGGGATCAAGGCAGCAGCGACAGGGGAAAAAAAATCTCCAAAATGGTCCGGTACTGCGCGCTCAACTCTCACAAACTGCTTTGATCTTCCATCTGTTCTTGTGCAGAAATACTTCTTTGCACATGCGTAACTCAGAGTCTGCGCTTTATGCTGTACACTGATGGTTCATTCTCAGCAGTATGGCTCTTCCTGCTCTCGCTACTTAACCTATGCAGCTGATCATCCTCTGCCAAGCGTAAAAAAATAACCTTTAGTCTAACTATTAAGATGTTATTTATTTCAGCTCACAAGAGGTGATACTAAACATTCTTTAATTTCTACCAAAAGGAATCCTTAAGTTATATCCAAAGAAAAGGGTGCATAGATCTTTGAATATTTGTCTCTCATTGTTCTCTTTTCTATCTATTTATATATGTTGTTAATGTTTCCTTGTATTGCCATTAAAACATATTCTATGTTTTAATTGAATATTTAAACATTTTAGTTAATATATTCATTCAATTTAGGTTTGGATTGCCATGGCATTACAAAGCAATTATGTAGGTTCTCTCTGTATTTTTTAAAAATCAAAATCCTGTGAATTTAAATCTACTTTGACCCCTCAGCAGTAGTAACAAAGGGGGACATTCTCAAAAATAAAACCAAAATTACAAAAGTAGAATGAAGGTTTTTGTTCTTTGCTTGCTATCTGTGTTTAATACATAATTCATGGTAGATCAGGAAGTATTTGCTTTTGAATGGAAACCTTATATGTCTAAAACCATTCCTTTATTCTACATTTTGTTAGCTTGTCTGTCTGCTATACTAACCAATATGATGTGTTGAACTAGACATGCTATTTTCACAGCTTTTGTGAGACACGTTTTTATAAAGTAGGACATTAATTCGTAAAAAAGTTTATTAGAATTCTATAAATCAAAGTTTTCTGCCTAATTGGTTTTCTACCTAACAGCAATGCTTCTATTGTAGTATCTACGCAAGAGATGTTAGTCTGGTAAAGAATCTGTTTTTTTATCCGAAATTGTAAAGGTGAACTTTTTTTGCAACATAAAACTAGACTAAAACCTTTTTAAATTTCAATAGACTAAAACTGACTAAAAGTATCACATATTGTAATGACTAAAATGCGACTGTCAAAAACAACACTGGCCACATGTGAGTCTCTGATTGTTGGAATTGCTCCTTTTAGAGGAATAGAGATGGAAGTGGTGATAGCAAGTCCAGCTAATGTTATGACCCTTCCAGGAAGGACATTAATCCAGGAGGGGAACTACAATCACACTTTGTAAAGGGCCGGTTCTTGTGGGCTATGCTGGTTTAAACAAAGAGCCCACATGAAAAAGTCCAACCAATTTGCATGATTCAGGAATGTGTGCAGGTTTACCATCTACCATAATTTAAGTTCTTGCCTAATGGTTGTTAAAGTGACAACCTACAATGCCTCACCAGGCTGGTATTATGTCACCTAAACAGCAGATGTTACCAAAACTATAATATCTCATATTGTGCTTTAGAACTGAACAGAGGGGAAATTTAGGAGGATGCTTAAAAAGAAAGACTTATTTGATATTCAAACCAGCATCATAAAACATCTCCAAACATAGTGCCCCAAAAATGGTTAAAGAAACTCATTCATGTTCTTGAAATCTGCCCCTCAGGATTTCACTATATGGCCCATTTGTCGTAGCCTGTCCGTCTGTAACTGCACACAGATGTGATGACAAAATGAGGTCTAATCTACTCCATGTTTACTGCTTTAGTGGATTTTAAATCTCAGGTAAAGGACCCGACTTTTGATCAGTTAGAATCTCTCTGTGCTTTTAACCACCACTGCCGAGGTGGTATCATTTTCCAACATTCAGACATTTACATATTGAGCTCTTTTTGCCTCAGATCTTCAAAATTGACTTAAGAACCTAAAGTTAAGATGATTTAACTGGTAAAGTATAATTATTAGTGAGAATTGACACATAAGATTATGAAAAATGTAATCATCATCAAATAAAGTGGAATAAGGACATATCTAACCTATTTTTGGGTTTATTTTTTTGCGTACTGGCCTTAAAAGTTTCCCATCTTATGGTAAAGTATGTGTTTACCATTTCTATTAACCTCAACATCCCTATATAACTCTACCCCACTGCTCTTTATTACTATTTTAAGAGGGAAGAAAGAACTGCTGTGAATTATGTTCTTATTAAAACACCAAGAATAGCTCCAATAAAGGCAATCTAAAGACTTAACCCCTTCATTCTTGTCAGGTTTGTTATGAAGGGATAATGTATCAGATGTTTGCATGCATCCTTTCATTTGGCTCAACTCTAACCAGAGCCAGATGTGCAAGAGGTCTGGGACCCATTTTAAAGAACTATAAACCTGTTCGTGAGAAGTGTAGGGAAAAAAAACAGACAGCCCAGACATGCTATAGCTGTCTCAGCGTTTTAGGCAACCTAATGTTTTAGTAATTTGTAGTAGTAGTTACCGCCTTCATTGGACAGTGCTTTCCTGTTAACATTCCTGCTGGGGAATTCTAACTGTAATAGCCAGAGGAGAAAAGCAGAGCCTCCGTCTTCTTAACAAGCATAGTTATGAGTCCAACATTTTTGCAATGAATAAGTCAGATGCATCACCTGTTACTTAATTAAAACCAAAAGAAGAGAAAACTACGGACAAATAAATTTGGTGTGTGTACAAAACTTACTCAAGAATATAAAGAGATAATTAGCAGACGATTTGTTGTTTAACACATCAGATCACTCATCCTCTGTTTTCAGTGTGTCCAGGCATTTTGTTGGATACTCAGTAATACCTATACTTCATTAAAAGCTGGCAATCATGAGGTTACTAATGCCATCAAAATTTAGAAGGTTGTTTTCAACATTTCTTTCGCTGACTTTCTTGCTCATGTTTAAAACAGAACCTTTTTTGATCCATTGGAAAAATGTTCCCTAGACAATGATAGTTTTATAACGGTGACCGGATCCCTCTCCAGCTTCTTCTCCAGACATAGAAGAAATAAGGTATAGACATGAAGGTTCTTCAGATGAGGCCAGCAACCGTGATTTGTTCTGGTTTTAACCAGTGTCTCGGAGATTCTGCCTGGCTGCTCCCTCCTACCACATATGTATTTGAGGGGACTATCAATAAATCCCTCAAAAAAAAAAAAAACACCTTTAAAATAAAAATAAATAATTTTTATGTTTTCTGACACAAAATTAATAATAAATCCTTATCCTAGACTAGAAAGATGAGGAACACTCATTTTGTGCAGTTTTATTGCCTTTTCTTTTTCAATTTTATTGATTTTCTCTTCAAAAATATTGCTTTCCTAATAACTTTTAGGACATATGACTGACTAACAAAACTAAGGCCAAATCATCATACTAGACTGGACAGATGATACAGACCTGTTTTTATCCAATTTAATTAGCATTTTCTACTTCATAAAGAGGATTTGATGGTTATTTAGTTAGATGTTTTCATTACTATATAACGTAGTAAACAGTAAATGGGTATGTATATATGGATATATATTTTTTTCTTGCTGAGTAATTTTGTTCATAGGGAATGTCATTGTTCATTTTCATGTAGAAAAATAATTGCCATGATTAGCTTATTCATGCAGTTGAAATAGGATTATTTAATTTTTGAGGAAACATATTATTATGTGGAAGGGTAACATCTCCCTGTTTTTTAAATTTTTTTTAATTTAAACCTATTTATTTATTTTATTATACTTTTGGAGTTTGTTGTATTTTGTATTATTATTGTATACTTTTGTGTTGGACGCCTCTAAAAATGTTTTAGAGGTACGCAGTCCTTGACTGTGTAAAATAGAGATTATTAAGGATCCCATTTAGTACCTTCCGTAGTAAAGACTACATCTTGGGACATTAAAAGTACTTTATGTACATACATTATGCGGGAGTGGTGGCCTAGTGGTTAGGGCATAGAGCTGTGAGTTTGAAACCCACTCTCCCACAGACTGCTGCTCTGGGTTTCTGAGCAAGACCGTTAACCCCACACTGCTCCCCGGGCGCCGCAAATGGCAGCCCACTGCTCCGCCAAGGGGATGGGTTAAATGGAGAGTGAATTTCGTTACGATGCACTTGTGACAGTGTAATGGAAATAAAAGCACTCAAAATTTAACCCCATAAGGCTACTTTTAAATACCAGCATTGTTTACTATTAAATGCCTTTTCACCAATATATGGTAAGGTTTTTGTTTTCTTTCTATATTGTTGCCCCAATTGACTACTGTAGATTTGTTATCTTTTTTATACTTTAGCTGTCTTGTCAACATTTTTAGATTAATTGTGCAGGTATAATGCTATACAGTTTGGCTGCTTAAAACATATTTTCTTCCCTCATGAAATGGGAGACAGAAATTGAAGATTGGAATGTTAGTATTTGTCAGACTCCATCTTAATGGAGAATACAAATATCGCCAGTTAAGCTTCCCGCCTACTCTCAGAAGAAGTCAACATAGTCAGAGGAATTCTGTGGAAGCCACCCGTTCACCTAAATATGATACTCAGCACAAAGCCTTGTCACACTAAAAAGCACTCCAGCCTGTACAGGTTTTCTGTGTGTTGCCATGGAAATTTCCACTACAAGTTGAGATTGAGATGGTGAGTGAATGCAAGTCAAGTGGCAAATACTTGGAAAAGAGGGAAACAGTGTTTTTTTTGTCTCATTGGCACAGTAACCACCTACTTTTTTAAATTCTCAGTCTTTATGTTTTTCTTATAAAATTATAGACTATTACACTCTTTAACACTCTTTAACTTAAAATATGTCACTCTATCTTTATTCATAACAGTATACTGTAAATCTGTCAATTTGTGTCTATAGATCAGAAATGACCACAAATAACATACACCAACCCAGCTTATAATACAAAAGTTGATAAAAGACAGAAGAACATTAAAAAAAGCACTCAGAAGAAAAGATTTAAAAGATTACAAACCATTATTTAAAACATTTTTAAGCAGAGCATAATATTCCAACTCAGGTTTGAATAGCACATCTGAAGCATTTTTTTATGTTTGTTTAATTCAGGTGGTGCAGTTGTTGAGAGCATAATATTTCTCTAAATCTAACCATGTCTCCTTATTTGTCAGAGTGGGGGTGGGGGTCGGAGCTGACAAAGTTCCCTTTTCCAGGCGTTATGAATAATATTTACAATTTTATGGGGAGAAAAAAATTAAGAATCTGAGAAAACGATTCCTGGACATTTGCTTTGTTGCTTACATGTTAGTCAAGACATGTAAAACATGTCTCAACTAAAGAAAAGTAAATGATTTTCTTTAGTTGAAGTAAAATGTTGAGATGATTTATAAAATACAATGAAAACATATATACCGGTTCTTTCAATACGAAAATGATACAATCACAGTTTAGTGTTGTTGTTTTTTTTTATTGCTCTTTTCTGGCATTTTTTTAAAAGAGGAAATTTATGTGGCTTTAGGCCAGCCTATTGTTTGTGTCCTCCTAACTGCAGGTTTCTAAATCTCAACAGATTCAACACCAATCATTAGTTCTCCTGCACTAGGCATGTGTCAGCATTTTTATGTATTGTGATAGCCTATGTAGAGAAAGTAAAAAAAAGTCATACCCATATATACTTATCAGTGTGTGCGTGAATGACTAATGTGATGTAAAGCACTTTGGTCAAGTCTCCTGACTTGAGAAAGCACTTAATAAGAGCAAGCCATTTACTATACTATGAAACATGAGGAACTTCCTGACTCAAACTAATTCTGACAGGTGGCGAGAATGGAAGTCTCAGAAAGCAATGCACATACAAGGAACATAATTCACTTATGTTTTTTGAGTGGGTTTTAGGGCTTTGCCTAATATCTCTTTACATCACATTGTTTTAACAGATTTATCCTCAGATTGGCTTTTGTGATTCTTGTTTTATCATCATCTGATTTTCAAATACTCTACATTCTGACTTAAATATTTATATATATATATATATATATATATATATATATATATATATATATATATATATATATACTCTTTGGCTTCTTAAATCATTCGTTCCTAAAAGGAAGATTTTTTTTCCCCCTGAATCTAGTTAAATAATAGATTGCAACTTCCCTGGAAACCTTTATTCATCCTCTTTAGTCTGTGCACCATGAGGCGGAACAGTTTCTTTTTTTTTTCAGCAAAAATCCCTTAGATTGAGACTGAAATATCAGACAGGCACAACAGTGGAAAATCTCCTCCTCTGGAAAGAGTCATAGCCATATTCCTCTCAGAGTGAATTTTCCTCTTACTTTGCTGGAAGTGCCCCAGTGTGGAGAACATGGCACACAGTTTCATATCCTGTCTCTGCCAGGTTACATAATGCAATAAACACTAAATACTGTTGGGATGAACAGCATACGCTTCAAAATACACATATATGTTGGTTAGGGTTTAGTACTACATATAATGAGTTTCAGTATCAGTCAAATTTATAGTACATATTGATAGAAATTTGTTGGTGTTAATATATGTACATAAAATGTTTTTTGCATGTAATGTGTGTGTCAAAACAAGAAAGAAGTTATAAAAAGTAAAAAAAATATATATATGAGGTGAAAATTTGCTTTTGATTGGTTGGTTGTGCTTGAAATTAGGTGACTACAAATGTGAAAAACACAAGTTTCCCAACTGTGGTTCACAGACTAATTAACAGAGACTTAACATCACCCCCCATCACCCCACCCCCGATTCTTGACCCAGGACCGGCAGGCGTCTAGCAGCCTGTTTACATGTTGTTATGTCACACTTTTAACAGCATGCGGTTAGGAACAGAAAGGTTCCTCTAATCGAGGATTCCTCTCTGCCCCCCATCAATTTTCTCAGGACAACAACTGTCTGTGTATGTAGGTCTGGGTCCATAAAGGGATCCCTGGAGAAGGGATCTGACCCTGGTCAGTAGGGATGTTTGTACAGATGTGTGGTTCCAAAACAGAAAGGCTAAACCCCAGTACCTCTCTTGCGGTCCTGCCCAACCTTTCCTAAGAAAAGTTAGCTGAAGTTCTATTACTGCTGCTCATGTGATTCAAATGTACAGACTAAGATTTCTTGCATGTGTGAAGAAGAAAATGTTGAAAAGATTTAATTTTACAGGTGCAGTGAGGCAGTGCACCTGCAGAATGCAAAATTATTTTTCTGTAAATTTTCAATAAATAATCGAATATGTTTTGCATGAGTTTACAGTAGGGATTATAGTGATATGAAACATACTCAGAGCAATTTACTGCAATTTCATATCTGTGATATTTCAATACATTACTGGGGAATAATAATATTTTGCTATACGTCGTTACACTACGGCCCTGCATTTTTACCGGTGTATTGGAAAAATAATGTAGAAGTTGACAGTAATTTTAATAAACATAAATTACAAAAAAAATTTCATCCATCCATACATCTACTCCCGGTTCATCCATCGGGGTGATGGTGGGCTGGTGCTTACAGTATGTCCAGCAGTCTATGGGTCAAAAGGCGGGGTACTCCCTGGGGCTGGAATCAAACCCAGGACCTTCTTGCTACAAGGCAACAGTGTTGCAAATTGTGTAGCCACAAATAAACATAGTCACTATGAATTTCCAATCATTGTACTACTACCCCTCAACCAGCCCCTCAACTAACAACTCAGAGGAGAAGTCAACGTTAGCCAAACGGCTTTTTCATTAACCAATAAATGTTTTTTTTAAATACAGCAAATGTTAAGATATTCAATAATTGCATAAATTAGGGATGCACGATATAATCGGCCCCCTATCGGTATCGGCCTGTATCGGCCTTTAAACTGAATATCGGACATCGGCCACCCCACCGATATTTAACCCGATATTTGATCAGATTCTGAGTTTCTAAAGTCTAAAAAAAATAAAAAAGAAAAAAAATACTACTTCTTCTTCTTCCTCAAAAACATCTTTTTTACAGACTTAAAAACTTAAAGACGAGGGAAAAAATATTGGTACATTAAAATATCACAATATCTTTATATGCTGATATATTGCCATTTAAAAACACTATATCAATCTCTTTTACTAATGAAATATTGCTATATGTCATCGTTATGCTACGAAATCCCCCGAAAATTCACCAAATTTTGCCATATTTTTATATGTTGATATATTGACGCAGTATCGATCTATTTTACTAACAAAATCTCACAAGAATTTGCAAAATATCACAACAGTTTGTAACAGAACGATGAAATTTCACGAGATTTTGAAAGTAAAATAGATCGATACCGCGTTTTTAAAAATCTATTTGATATCAGCATATGAAAATATATTTGAGTATATTATTTTTCAAAGTGTCAGAAATGCTGTCAATGGTAGAACCATCATGCATCTGGGTCGGCGTATGTTTTTTTTTTTGTTTTTTTTTACCAGCCTAGGGGAAGAGTGGAGTAATTGTTTTCTGTTGGCTTGCTTGCTTAAGGAGCAATAAACTGCTGTAAAGAGGTTAGGCATGAGTCTAAATCTCTAATATTAAAATGAGTCCACATAATTGTCATGATTTTCTTAAGAGATCTGATCCATTTGCAGTAAACCAATCAGAGAACCTAGGTAAAAGTTTGAACAGGTTTATTGATAAGGACAGGGGGGGTAGGATTCAGGAAACTCAGTGTGCTGGTGAACCGGAACTGGAAGAGGGAAGGGAAGTATCAGCGGTTAGTTCAGGATCCGTGGGAACTTTGAGCGATGACTGGAGAGACAGAGAAAACGGGACTCACATTGGTTGAGAAGACCTCTTCTCCCAGAATTCAGTTAGTGTGGGTTATCTGGAGATAGAGACTCGTTGGAGGGTGGACAGGTTTAGACTTGGTTGGATCCTGAGGAACTATTGAGCTGACTGTCACATGGGAATCCAGCAGGACTTGAACGGATGAGTGTCTGTTGTTGTCTGCTTCATGTTCTTGGAAAAACAAGAAGCAAACATGGGCATCAGTCCTCTTTCAAGACTGATGCCCATGAAGCAACTGTCAATGAGCAAAGATGGTTTCAGTTTTAAATGAAGTTATGTATTGCAGGCATCTGGTGTTGACCATTGCCTTTTCCTATGTGAATCCCTAATAGACTTGTAATCAGTGCTGCACCGATACCAGTATCAGGCGGGGCACCGATACTGCACTAAAATGGTGGTATCGGTATCAGCGAGTACCGACAAATATTGCACTGAAACCATTTTGAGAGACAAAGTTTATTCAACTATTTATCCCCCATTCCAGGCAGGCAAAAACAAAGTTCTACTGAATTCACTTTGCATTAGTCTTTTTCCTGCTTCACAAAGGTAGGCAGCTGCTTGACAAAGCCATGATGGCAATTATTTTACATCCAAGTAGTATGCAGTTCTTCATATATGCACACACACATATCAATTTCAAACAGATGATATCAGTATAGTATCAGTATCGGGGCCAAAAAATAGCATCGGCGCAACACTACTTGTAATCCAAACTTCTTGGGTCTTCCTTTAAGAAACTCTCACCATAGATTTGGTGACGCCCAAGCCCATTTAATTGTATTTGCTTGAGATAAATGCTGTGAGACCAAATTCGACAATGTTGAATCTTGGTAACTTGCTAACAAAATCAGAACATGAACATGTCATGAGATAAAGTTCATTTAAAAGTAATGTAAATATTATCATACTAAATTAACAGTGTAGTGCTGAAAACAGTTATGCCAGTTATGCATGTAGTTTAACTTTTCCATTCAGCCTGGAAGAGGAAAACTGTGCCTTCTATTAATGTAATGTCAAGTTCGGTTATGTAATTATTTACAGTATTTCACTGTAATAATACTGTTGAATCATGGGAAATCATATGTTGCTCTGATATCAGATACCTTGTTGTGATATAGCAGTTTTATTGTAGGATTTTACTATAAATGAGAAGTAAATGCTGCAAAATCTAAGGAGACTGTATTTTTTTACATGTGTTCATTGGGATATTACAGGGAAACTTAATCTTATTATATTATCGTACAATAATATGGTTAATTACTGTGAAAAGCTGATCATTTCTAACAGTGTATGCATCACTAAACACGCTAAACCAGATGTTGAATACAATCTATAAGAGGTCATGTTAATATGATATCTCAAGCCAACAGAGGAGCACATGAGAAAGAAGGTGCTCCAAATTATTGGAGAAATTTGTTAGAGTACCAAGACTTAGACTTAACTGACTTTTCACATTCCAAGGAAACAATAAAAACTGGTGTTTTCAGATAATTTTCCTCTGACTGAGCTTTAACTATTTTGCAAGAAAGAATGGGGAAGCTGTTCATTTTCTGGATGCACAAAGCTTGATTTGACAAACTCAAGACAACCTGCTGCTACAGCTATATCGAAGATGCAGGGAAAATACATAAAACAAATTATTTACTCAGTTTGACAGTTTTTTTTTTTTTTTTTTTTTTAAGGGAGGCAACAAACAAAAGAATGACATGATAAACAGGCGAATAATTCATAATTTAAAATGATCATTAATTTATCATAAATTTATCTAGTATTATTTCTTAAATACAGTGGTCATAACAGGACCAGTTCTACAGGGGAACTGGCCTCTGCTGGCCCCTGACTAAAACTGCTCATGCCCACACAGATTTTTTTCTTTATTTATATAAAGAAAGTGTATTTTTTATTAAACTTTTTTGTATATTATACATTACTTTGCATTGATATAACTCACAGAATTCTAATGAAAACACATCAAAGTTTAACATGAATTCTTGAGGGTTCAGCTCTTGAGGGTTGAGCTCTACGCTGAATTAAATTTAAATAGCTTATATTTTTACCATGTTTTTTACTAAATAAACTATAAAACCTTCATTTGTATTATAAGGTGCATTAAGTTTCCATAAATTGTCTTTTGTTCTGGCCGTTAAACCTAATCTTAAGTTTGTATAAGCCCCTTCACTGACTTATCCAGCTGCCTTCTTGCTTTGCTCGCTGGAAGAAACTTGATTGGTTTAACTGAACTAAAGCAAACATCCTGCTAAATGTTTATCATTGCATTATTTGCTGTGGATGGTTACTAAGAAGTTTCAGTGAACATCTGTAAGATGAATTATCACAAGTTTCTCTGCTGCCTTGCTGTAGGTCAGCTGGCGGTTAGGAATGCTGTCTTGCCGTATGGTTAGCACATGGGTCGTGTTTTCAGTTTCATTGTGAGCTGACTTTTCGGTTCATGGCCAAATGTTTTCTGTTCGCTCTTGGCTGACAGAAGGTACAACATGTCCCAGTGTTGACATGTTGAATAAAAAGTAGTTTTAAAAAGAATTCAAAACACCTAGCACATTCTATTTTTCTTGCCTCATTAAGTTTTATTCTACTCTCATATGTTGTTCCAAACACAAATGCTTCCAGTACTGATCCATGATTCACTGCATTCTGCAGATAGATTAGTAACAGATCCTGATTTGTTTTGCAGGAATTGAGGAGGGAAGTGAGTGCACAAAGTGTAAAAATGATTGGGTACTAAGGGCAGCCATCGCTCTCCTCTATGTGCTCTGTGCTCTTCTCACCATCGCCGTGGCTGTCCTTGGATACAAAGGTAAGTTAAAGTAGAAGTTAGGAGTTACTCTTTGTATGCAAACTTTACTATTGAATATGACAGACTTTCAACATGGCCTTAAAGGTATAGTGGAGGATGTTCTTTTTCCGAGTGGATCATCAAAATAGAGGGTCCTCCTAATTCTGGTGATATGTTTACGTAAGGCTGTCCTATGTGCTCGTCCCCATTTTCACTTATGGTTGTGATACTGACATAGTGGAAAAATGTAAAATCTTCTGTTGGAAAGTAAGCTTGTATGAGCGATGCAAACAGCAACTTTTAATGCTCTTGCATGTGTTTAATAGTCGTTCCCTCTAGGGAGTGGGTGCATTTTATTTTTTTTTTTTGGAAAGAGCTGATATTTTCAAAAAATCACGAAAATCCTTCACTATACCTTTACGTTTAAAAGGTGTTAGTGTTCAAAATCACAATTTGAGGCCTTAAAGGGTGTTCAATTAAGGTATTAAATTATTTGGACTTCAATTACATTATGTAAAGTTTCAAATTTAAATTTCCTATTTTAGTTTTCCATCTTTATCACAAATGCACCAGTTTACATTCATGTGTTATAGTTTAAGCCAAGGATTTCCACCGTACTGTCATAGAACTACAATGCCCTAACATCATAACTTGCCTGATAATCATGACAATATTCTGCTTCTGAAACTGAGCATCCAAACTGTTACCAAAGTGCTGAACAGCATAAAAAAGATAAAATAATAAAAACAACACATGTAATACAATATCAGAGGTGAATTCAAACATAAAATGCAGAGCAATATAATGTGAGCAGCAGCTTCCAGTGGGTAGAATGCCAAAAAAAAGACAAAAGATTTTAAAAGACTAAAATGTGCAATATCATGCTCTCCTAAGCCTTTCAAAGTTTATTATAGGCAAATGAATGGTAAAATAATACAATTTGCACAACAGGGTATTAAGTAGTAAGGAAGTATAAGTTGTTTTCTTCCAACCCTTTAGAAAAACACTTGCTAACAAAGTTAAGCCATCTCTTCTGTCTGGCTGCTGCCCATTTCAAGGTGTCATATCACACCTCTTCTGAAGGCCAAGAAATACATAGCTAAAAAAATAAATGGAACACTCAAATAACACATTCTAGATCTGAATGGATGAAATATTCTCATTGCATACATTGTTCTGTACAAAGTTGTTGTTGTTGCTGACAACAAATCCACACGAAAATCATCAATGGAAATCTAATCTATTAACCAATGGAGGTCTGAATGTGAAGTCACATACAAAATTAAAGTGGACAAACAGAAGTACAGGCTGATCTCTCTGGATAACTTCTTCATATCTATCACCAGTCTTAAATATAAAGTAATCCCAACAGCAGCTGAAAGGCAGTTGGATGCTCATCAACAGGCTATCCTAAGAAATTGCATATCTTCTGCATAGGGAAGCAGTTTCACTCTACAGTGGAAAATCTTTGATAATAGAGGCCCTGGGTACTTTAACCTGGTGTGGAGAGGGCTGTAAGTGCATGCTAAATTTACATTTGTCTATTAACCTTTAAGCAGATATGTAATAATATAAAGATATATAATAATAGAAAGAAATATGCTATGACTGAGTAAAGTTCAAAAATAAATTGTAAGTAGCAATATGGTAACGTTTGTTAATAGTGCATTTACTTCCTAACCTGAAATAGACTTTTGTTTTATGTCTGAATAAAAGATGTCTTTGGAGATTAGTTATGACTTGAACACAATGTGCCACACTGGCCTCGCTGTGAGGAATTTTAGTGGTTTCAACCCGAACAATATTGAATAGAGACAGAGACACATTTCAGTGATCCAAAGCAGTGTGAGAATAGGACTGTCCAATTTTACATAACCATGGCCCAAATCAATCACAACAAACCTGTTAAAACATCTTCAGCAAGATTTTCTAAAGTGTTAACTGGTTCATAAGCATTGAAAAGGCTTTTTAGCCAGTAGAAATATCTTCAATGGAAAATCTAAAAGTCACAATCTAAATCCAACTCTTTGTCTTTTAAGAGTTTTCAGGGTTTTTGTAGGTTTCCAGCTTTAGGGTTGAGTTGGCTTGGAGCCAATGTGATTTTGATGGTTTGCCTCTAACGTGTACCAGATGACCATGTGGGGACTACCATGGCTTAACAACCCAGGGAAGGCTTTTATTACTCTGGAGCAATTTGTTTTCTCGTGAACTACAAGTTGACTCACAAAGAACTGCAATTGTCAAAGACAGTTAAACTTTACAGAAAAATATTGTAGGCTGGATTCTGCTCTTTTGTTTTAGTCTATAGTGTTTAGTCTACCTCACCTACTGTAATATTAATCTTTGAATACCTTAACCCATTGTAGCTCTGTCTTCGCCACCAGCTCTGTCATTTAGTGTCTTAACCAGCTCCATTACCTATGTGCTAGTAAGTTAACAAAACCCTCTTCAAGATGTACTTTAGTTTGAGCGTGCAAAAAAATTATACTCCAGGCTCAGTCCTCCAAAAACAAGGCCCATAGACATGTCATTTATGGTCATATCAAATCAACCAATCATTGTACTCCATTTAACGCATGAAATTGATGCTGTTTAAATCCCATTTTGGGATTAATACTCAGCTTCAGGCAGACAAAGATTTTGCCTTTAATTTTCGGTTACAAACATAGATGAGAGAGGGATTTCAATTTTAATGAAGGGTTAGTAGGAGATTAAGAAGGTATTTATTTTGATATTTTTAAGAGTAATTACACAGCTTTCACAGTATTTACAGCAAAAACCAAAAATAAAATGATCCAATAAATTTTATTTAAAACAGACAACATATATTCCTTAATTTACTATTATTTTATACATTGATTACAACAGTATTGTCAGCTACATAGATTATGTTTATTATTACTGTAGCATTCTGGTTAATTGATAGTCTGACTCTTTAACTGAGGCTTATTATTCTTTTATTTTAGTGATTGGAGGCAGCATATGAACTCACCGTAAGAGCTATAAGAAAATAATTAATACAATTACCTTTCCTTTTAATCCAATGAATAACCGTTTAAACTTAGCAGATCCTAGATAAACACACAAATTATTCTGAAGTAGCTATAAAACAAACAAATTAGCTTAGCTATAAATAGTCCAATACAGTCCTAACATTTGCTACCGCCAACACATGTTGCACCTATCAAACAATGATCAAACTCATGCATGTGGAGCATTAACAAAAGTCACATTGTTTCTTAGCCAATAATGTAGTCAGGCGGTTAGCATCCACTTGCTTAAGAGCTTAATTCAGTTCATTTTTAGCTCCAAAGAAGTCCGTTCCTTGGTTGCACTTTATGTCGCATATTGCTCCTCTTATGGCAATGAAACATCGGAGTCCATTCAGAAGGCATCAGTTGTCCTGTCGTCTAACATTTCAATGTGGATAGCTCGACAGCAAAGGCAGGTGAAAAGCAAGCTGTATAGCTTTTTTACCTTCCATCCTTGTTTGGTGTGAAATGGACCAAAACAGTCCACCCCACAGTAGGTGAAAGGTGGTGATGGATCCACATCCTCAGATGGCAAATCTGCTATATGTTGTTCCTCGGTGAACCTTCTGAGTTTCCGACATGTAACACATTGATGTAAATACATTGCCACAGCTCTGTTCATTCCTGGAATACAGAATCCATTTCATTTGATCTCATTAATACTTAAACCATTTTCCCTGATGCTGCACTTTCTCATGACAATGAGCAAATATTGCCTTAGTGATGTGAGCATTTTTCGGCATAATGACTGGATGCTTTAGTGTGGTATGAAGTGATGCATTTTTCAGTCTTCCTCCCACCATCCTGATCAAGAAAGGCCTCCATCTGAAACGGTTTACACTCTTATACAGTGCTGTGGTTTGTCGAGTTGTCATTCCTATCAAGACGGATAAGACAAGCAACAGCATTTTATTGCCTTTGACCATGAAGAAAACTTTGACAAGCGATCTGAGAAACTTAACTGTTCCTGTGTCTGTGTTTTAGAATCTGAATCCTCTTCACTTCAGGATCTCCAGTCCGTATTTGTGTGCAAACATTTGTAGCTGGAGGAATCTCCTTTTCCTGCAAGAACTGATGTCCTCAAACCAACTCGATGTGAGAATCTCACTTGCACTTGATCCCCTGGATGCATCATCTGCAGGGTTATCTTTGATTGAGACATATCCCCATTGCTGAGGAGAGGAGCTGAGATGTATTCTCTGTATCTGATTTGAGACAAAGGTGTGAAAACGAGGTGCCTCGTGAATATATTCTGTTAAAACCAAGCTCTTCCTACAAAGTGTTGCTTGCTGTCGCTGACACAACAGCGGCTACCAGTTCTAGCCGAAATATCGTTGTGACCTTGATTGGAGCCTATCTGGATTTTCTCGTGACCAGAGAACAATGAACACTTCCATCTTTGTTCACTTGTCTTAGATATGAACACTGTCCATGATGACATGTACTCACATCAAAAAAATGATGTAGCTCCTTTTCCACAACTCGGCCTAAACCAGGAGGCACATAGCAGCATGGTATGGTGATTTTCTCCAAATTTGTAAGATCCTTCTACCACCACTCCCACACTGGTTGCAGTTCACAGGGGAGGGGATCGTCCCAGCCTATGCCATGTCTACATATTTCCTGAAGCACCCTTTTTCCAGTGAGCAGAAAAGGGGCAATAAATCGCAGCAGTGCAAGCTGAATAGCATCATCCACATTTTCTATACTGGTAACACCATCAGCAACATAAAAGTCCTCCATGATGAATTGTGATACAAGGGAAAATTTAGTCTCATTGTCTTTAGCGAGCTGTCTCAGTCCATAGTTAGAGCATCCTGTTGATGACACCACACCAAAGAAATGCACTTTCATTCTGAATTCCTGTGGCTCTGCATTGTTACTGTCTCTCCACCACAAGAAGCGTAGATAGACTCTGACAGTTTCATAAATATAGAACTGATGGAACATCTTTTCTATGTCACACATCGACACAATGTGGTGCTGCCGGAATCTGAGAAGCACACTGTTCAGATTATTTAGCAGATCAAGGCCGGACAGAAGTTGGTCATTCAGGCTTGTTCCCTTGTGCTTGACAGAACAGTCAAAAACCACACGGAGTTTATCGGGTTTTTTAGAGTGGTAGACTCCGTAGTGGGGAATATTCCATCTCTCTCCTTCTTTTCCTTGATCACAAACCTCCTCTGCTTCACCCTTTCGGATAATTTCATCCATAAAGTTCATATAGTGCTCTCTGTACTTGTCATCTTTCACTAGCTTTCTTTTGAGGTGACTGAGCCGTACCATAGCTTGTTGCTTATTGTTAGGAAGATAGGGTCTCTTTTTAAAGGGGAGTGGCTTTGTAATGTCCATTACTCTTTCTCCCGATTCCTTCCTTTAACACATCTAGGAAGTGGATGTCATCTTAAGAAACAGTCTTTTCATCATTGTTAGCATCTTTAAAATTAGATTCAAGGACCCTGAGGGCCTCTGCTGGGGTTACAGGAAGAAGCTCTCTGACAAAAACCTTGTGACACATGTTGGTGCTGCTTGGTGAGTCATGATCAGGCAATGAACAGGATTATCTGCCGTGGTGCCAGTGCTCCTGAGCAATTTTAGCCGATCAGCAGACCAACTTCATACACCAGCTGCGATGGGATTTCATCTGCTATTTTAATGTGATTATTTCAGTGTCATGCCATGTCACAGGTAGGAATGTGCTATTGATTCACTGGTATGGAGTCCTTGGTGTACACAGGGGGGAGATTGATGTAGATGTCAGAGCTGTAACCCCTCACTCTTAAATCCAACAGTCTTTGACTATGCATTAATGTGTCCTTTCCTGTCGTTGTTAGCTTCAACCTACAGGATGCGTCTTGACTAGCACACTGTTCTTCATCAATAAAAACCCTATCACTTGACTATCAAGCAGAGAATAGACAAGTTTTTCCATAACTGGATTACTGATAGAAGAAACCCACACAGGCACGATCATCAAAGTGTTAGTAGATGATTCCTTAGTTATCACACTGAGAGACAATGTATATACTGTTTCCTCTGTAGTGCTTATATTTGGGACTGATGCGGGTTTGGCTTTGGTGTAATTATCGTCATGATGAAGTGTAGGATGTCTTCCTTAGCAGTTCTCACATAAAAGTCTATTACATCAATCTTTTGCATTATGGCCTGTCCCCAAGCAGCCATAGTAAAGTTTCTTGTCTTTCACATACTTCCGTCGTTCCTCCAGATCTTTTCTTTTGAACTCAGGACAATGATGAAGTAGATGTTTACTGTTCTGACAGAACATACATGGTGGCTTTAGACTTATTTTCAAATGTCCTTGAGTTTCAGTCTCTGTTACTGCTTGCATGTGATAAACACTAGATTTATATTTCTTTTCCTTCAGATGACGTGGAGGGTTAGCCTCTGATAAATGGAGAGCATTGGAATGAGGCGATAGGATTACACTTCTGGAAAGTGGGAAATTCTTGATCATCTCTCATGACTTGGGTGACTTTCCGACTCCACTGTGATGCTGTCCAACCCAGTAGCTTTTGAGCAAGTTTCTGATTTTCTTCACAATCATTTTCAATAGCAAGACCTTTGATATAAGGCATTGCTTCTAGACATGAGTGTAAAAAGTCAGCAAATTCTCTGAGTCCTTCTGCATCTTTTGGATGGCTCTTTGGCAAGTTTTTTAGTTTTACCCTGAATGCCTTTTGTATAGGGCTTCAACTAACGATTATTTTAAAAATCGATGAATCGGACGATTATTTTTTCGATTAATCGATGAATCGGACAAAAAATATTTTTTATATTAACCTCTTTATTCCAAAATAAACATTTTAGACAAAACAAACAAGCACACAAGTACAGGTTGCTCATTAACTGTACTGGTGCAATATGAAAAATAAATGTGTTAAAACTACGCAAACTTACATGAGAAATGTAGCTGTACATCCACAAAATATAGGGTACTTTGTTTCATAAAGCGCAAAAAAGACAGGCATTTTTGTTTTTAAAAGCCCCTAAGGGGTTCAAACAATAGGCCCCCCCATTTCAACAAATGAGTTTTTTTAGACTAGAAGAGTTCTGCCTTTTAAGACAGGAAAGTATAGCAGTTAAAGTTGCTACTTGAGAAAATACAGAACCATAGAGATAAAAATAGCCCTGTGATTCAAATTATAAATTGTATTTGGAATAAAAATGAGAGAACTAGGGGTGTTAAAAAACACATCCTCCAAAGACTCCAATTTACATGGGAATGTGGCATATAATTAATTGACATATTACTGATCTTGCTGGATTTTATTCTGCTTTACTTCCATAAATTGCAGGATCTTCTTTACTTTCTTTGCCAGAAGATTTAAACTTTAAAAACCTTGCCCTCATAATTTGCAAGTTAATTTATTTATAAAGTAAATGTAAACGCTGCTTAAGCTAATTCAAATGAAATTAAAAGTAAAATAAGTAGCCAACCTTATCACTGTCTGTAAACTTCTAACACGGTAAGGAAAGCATCAGATGAGCTACCTGAGAAACTAACGTAACGTTTCCCCACTTTAAAACCAAACAAACATGGTGGTTCCGTGCCATGTTAATTTCTTTTGAAAAAAGTTGCATGTTATCACTTTTTTCGCTTTACAAAGCGCATGCTATTTTAATTATTGTGATCAATTTGCGCCGTCAATCCCGGTGCATGCGCGCTTCATTTGCAGTCTGGACGCTGAGGCTCTGACTGCAGCACTGAGAGGGACTCCTTCGGGAAAACGCGGTTGGGGTGGGGGAGGCGCCCCACGGCAGAGTAGGAACGATACATGCTTTCACGTAAGAGTCTCTAAAAGCCGCCAGTGACATCGAAAAAAGTCGCCAGATTTGTCGCTAGTCGCTTTTTTTAAAAATAGTCGCTGGAGGGGTCTGAAAAGTCGCTGAGTTGGCAACACTGCACCTGCAGCGCTGACTCGCTCTGCCATATTTCAGTCAAGAGGCAGTGATGACGGCGTGGCGGATGACGCAATAATCGCGCGACACAACTAATCGATGATGAAATTCGTTGCCAACGCTTTTAAAAGTCGATTTTTATTGATTTTATCGATTCGTTGTTGCAGCCCTACTTTTGTATAACAAATAGCTGACCATACCTTCTATTGAGACAGTTCCATACATCATTATAAGCTTCATCGTCATTTCTATAAAATATGCCATCAAGTGTCTTCCTAGATGGACCTGCAACATATTTTTTCAAATAATGCAGTTTATCACCTGAAGCAATATTCTTTTTATCAATGAGAGATGTGAATGAAGCCTTCCATTCAACAAACTGAATAGGATCACCAGTAAATACAGATGGTTCTGGCATTGGAAGCCTGTTCAAAGCTATGCTATCTTGGACAGCTTGAGCCAGATAACTTACATTTGTCCGTGCATGTGACACAGTCTCTCTGACATCAGTAGGCCACTGGAGGAGAGCTGAGGACACAGATTGTTCAGAATACACATGCTGTAGTTCAGAGGTCTCAAACCGGTTCCAGAAAGGGCTGTGTGGCTGCAGGTTTTCTTTCCAACCAAGCAATCATACACCAGACTTCAGTCATCTCATCAACTGAATGCAATCTGAACATGATGACTTGATGAATGGAGTCTGGTGTGCTATTGCTTGGTTGCAAAGAAAACCTGCAGCCACACGGCCCTTTATGGAACCGGTTTGAGACCCCTGTAAGTTCTCTTGTTCTCCTCTGCTCAGTAGAATGAGCACTTGCTTCCTGCATGACTTCCTAAACATAGGTTGTGAACCTAACTCGTGCAGCTCTCATGTCTTTCTCTGCCTTTAATCCTTCCAGTTTGCGTTTTTGAGCCTCAAGTTTGTTCCTCTGTTGCTCCTCTAGGAGTTGAATCTTTTCTTTTTGTTTCTCCTCCTCCAACAACACTACATACTCCACTTCCTTAGCTGCTAGTTCTGGCTCAGCATCTGCTCTTTTTGCAGCTATGACAGAGTAGTAGCTGGAACCTTTACTTGAGTGACGACTTGAAGGTGAAGCTGTGGAGCCGTAGATGGAGCAAGCATAATCTCTGTTAAGAAGCTCGTGTAGAATTTACCTTACTGTTTCACCGTCATATTCTCCATCAATGCCTGATATCCTTTCAAGAACAATTTTTATAATGTCCTTTGTAACTGCCTCACAAGCATCAATGGAGTGAGGTGAGCTCTAATTTCCATATATGTTACCAACACAACTCTTTCCTTCCTCCAGTGTGTCTATAAGAGCTGCATTGTCACTTTTAGGAATGTTTTCCTTTAGTTACTCTCTAGCCTAGGGTTTTCCATTGTTCATAAATGTGAGCTAACCCTTTTTTCCTTTTTGTGAGCCTCCTCAGCCTGATATGCAAGCATCTTCTCATTGGATTCCGTACACAACCAGAGCAACGGAGATGCTCTTCTTCATTTGCCTTATCCGTTGTCTGTTCAGAGTCTCTGTCTTCCTGAGGTGTTTTGGTTGATGCTTCCATGTTGTATAGGTGTCACAATCCTTGACCATCACATCAAGTCCCTCGGCAGCTTCCCTTGATCAATGGTGTGGAGGGACTGTAGTCTTGGCTAGTTGATGTTCTGACTCTTAAACATATTCTTTTATTTTAGAACGATCATTGAAGGCATTATATGAACTCACCGTAAGAGCTATAAGAAAATAAGAAATACAATTAGCTTTCCTTTTAATCCAATGAACAACTGTTTAAAATTAGCAGATCGTAGATAAACACACAAATTATTCTGATCTATTAATAAAACAAACAAATTAGCTTAGCTATAAATAGACATGCACATACATGGCTAAAGCTTGCTACCGCTAACACATGTTACACCTATCAAACACCTTTTTTTTATGCAGACCTGTTAGTAAGCATAAAAAAAAAAAACTGAAGTCTAGAGGTCTCGCTGAGAGACTTTCAAAATAAAGCATAAATTACCTATATTTCTAAATATAAAGAAAGTGTGAGCTGACTTTGAGGTTGCTTTTTAGAACACCAATTACACACACACACACACACACAAAACAGTAAATTAACTGATATGTTTAATACATTAAAGGTAATTTACAGTTACATTATTACAAAGAGACTAAAGCAACGCGCTGATCACCCTCTAAACATAATGTTAGTCAAATTTTAATGCATTTTTTGTTGGATCTGATCCCTTTTTGATCTGATCAAACAATAAATTTACATTGTTTGATTGAAATCACTAATCACTCACTAGTTCAATAAACTAAGACAAACGATATCTGATTTTTTATTATACTTATATTGCAATAAACTGACAGCAAATGTTTTTAATTGTTATTTTGGAATAAAATGCTTCAGAAGTATGACTATTTGGGTTGTTTTTAAATAATTTTTAAACCTTGTGTTGTGGATTGGTGCTATATAAATAAACTGAACTTTATCTAATTGATAGGGAGAGATTTTAGACGGATAAAGAAAGAAAGACATGTATAGGCGCTAGAGCAGTTGGCCAAGAGTTCTTTCATGCTTTTGTTTTGTTTAACCTTAGGGAATGTTTTTGCTTTGTGTTTTTGTCCCTCCTGGAATGACAACAGTGACAATTTAGAATGTTTTCCACTTGAGTTCATAGACGTCCACCTACTGAGAAAGATTAAAAGACATGAGAGAAAAAATAATTAGACTATAAGGATATGCAACTCCAATAGTCTTTCACATTTATACTCCTGAAGTGGAGTTAATAATAACTTCCTTAACTTTTAGCTTTGGATGACTCCAAAGATTAACGTGTGCCTGGTGACTCCCTCCACATAGGTAAAAATACAACAGCACCCTCTGCTGGTATAAATGAACTTTCAGCTCAGCAAAAAAAAACAAAACAAGAATATTATACATTCTACTACTTATCTGATAACTGTTCCAAAGACAGTAGAAATTTTAAAGAATGATTAAATCCACATTATGTGTGTCAGTTTCCATGAAAATGTGTCTTTTTCTAGTTGTTCAGAGGATGGACAATGTCACAGAGGGCATGCAGAATTATGGGGTCAAGATTGATGCTGTGGAAATGGACTTCAAGAAACTAGGTAAGTCTGTGTAGAATTAGGTAGCTTCATCATACACTCATTCAAAGGGAATAATGACTTTTTAAGTTTTTCATTAATAATAATATTAGAGATGGACTAATCATTAAATCAATGTTTGGAATAACGAAGTTTCCCTAAATCGGTTCAGATCTGTGATTTTAAGTTCTAATGCTGAACATGTTGTGTTTTTCAGGAAAGTTCCCATTTATTTTACCCATTATAGCAATAACCAATTATTTCACCCGGGTATTGCACCAACCAAAGACATATATTGTACTTAAATGCCCTGTTTTTTTTTTTTTCCTTTTACTAAAAACATCTGACGATAACAGAACTACTTAAGAATGTGTTAGGATAATCAAACTCATTCATTTTCTGTCAGATTCAAATCTAAATCCTTTTTAAAAGTACGTGCACCAAATTGTATTTATTTCCTTAGCTACTAAAGCTACAGTCCTCACAATTAAAAAATCTGTTTGATATCATTGCGTAGTATTGGTGCCAATCCCGGGGTGCCAAATAGCCTTAATCTTGGCACCATTAACATGCAATATCATTTTATCGGTAAAAACAAAAATGTATTGGCCTGATGCATCTCTAAATGATGCTGTATAGCCTGCTTATACTGAAGTCTTTTTTACAGATGATCAAGCAGAAGAGAAGTCCCTCAACGCCACCAGTGAAATTAATACCTTCAAATCAGACCTGGAAGCATTGCAAAACCAACTGAACGACATTAGCAGTAAATCATCAAACAACAGAGACATATTAGAAGAACTGCTGGTCTCAGGAGACAACATGAAGAATGGCCATCTCTCGCTTCAAAGTTTTCTGGCTGGCAACGCAGACTCACTGCGAGGGATCAACCAGTCCTTGGCTTCCTACAGTGGAATGATTGATGACCTGCAGGCAGACACTGCGCGGCTCCAGTCTGAGCTCCAGGACCAGGTCAAAGTGCAAAGTGAGGCTCAAGTTAGCATCAGTTTTCTTAATATCACACAAGGCCAGCAGCAGAACTTGCTCAGCACGCTGCAGAAGACAGTTGAAGATGTTAGCCAGGCAGTACAGAATCTAAAGAATGACTATCAGATTCTGCAGCAAACAGCCAATCGAACGCGTTCAGACTCACAGTGGTTGAAACAAAAACTCCAGAATCTTCAGGTTCTGGCTGCAAATAATTCTGCTCTGGCCACATCCAATGGAGATACACTAAATGATTTGAGAGCCCAGCTGAATGATTTGGCCAGTCAAATACAAAACACCTCAGCCATTGCAGAGACCCATGACCAAGGCTTACGTGAGCTAATGGACCGACAGAGAGATAACGATAATGTCACCTCATCAAAGTTTGAGGAGATGGAAGCACGATTGGAAAGGCATGAAAGCAACATGGACCGCGTTACAGGAAACATGAGCTTTGCAACACAAATTTTAGGTGTCATCAGCTCTGATCTGACTGGCTTGAGATCGTGCGCTGAAACAGTAATGAGACATACCGACCTGTTAGCAGGACTGAATACTACTATGGAAGATGTCAAGGCCAACAGCAAAGACCTGCGCATGAAGCAGGAGGAGCTTGCAAGCAGGTTGGACCAAGAAGTGATCAACCTGTCTATGGTGATGGAGGAGATGAAGCTGGTAGACAAACAGCACTCACAGCTGATTACCAACTTCACAATCCTGCAGGGTAAGTAGAAACAGTATTATTTGTGAGCATGTTGGATATATGTTACTGAAAAAATAATTATCAGTTCAGTACAGGTGATAAACATTTATCTTTGCTATCATTAAGTTATGATACTAAAGTTATGAGATTAACATTTAACCTTTTTAAAACATCAAACCTTTTAAAGGAACTCTGGTAGTTTTCTGGGGCCATAGTTATTCTTCTGTGTTTCCACGGCCACAGAGTAAAGGCAAAACATTCAGCATAGAAATGTATCCCCTGAAAAACAGTTCCTACTTTCTTTTAAATTACAGGTGCTGGTCATAAAATTAGAATATCATGAAAAAGTAGATTGATTTCAGTAATTCCATTTAAAAAGTGAAACTTGTATATTATATTCATACATTACATACAAACTCATATATTTCAGATGTTTATTTTGTTTAATTTTGATGATTACAAATGACAACAAATGAAAATCTCAAATTCATCATATCAGAAAATTAGAATATTGTGAAAAGGTTCAAAATTGATGGCCCCTGGTGCCACACTCTAATCAGCTAATTAACTCAAACCACCTGCAAAAGCCTTTAAATGGTCTTTCAGTCTAGTTCTATAGGCTACACAATCATGGGGAAGACTGCTGACTTGACAGTTGTCCAAAAGACGACCATCGACACCTTGCACAAGGAGGGCAAGACACAAAAGGTCATCGCTAAAGAGGCTGGCTGTTCACAGAGCTCAGTGTCCAAGCACATTAATAGAGAGGCGAAGGGAAGGAAAAGATGTGGTCGAAAAAAGTGTACAAGCAAGAGAGATAACCGCACCCTGGAGAGGATTGTGAAACAAAACCCATTCAAAAATGTGGGGGAGATTCACAAAGAGTGGACTGCAGCTGGAGTGAGTGCTTCAAGAACCACCACACACAGACGTATGAAAGACATGGGTTTCTGCTGTCGCATTCCTTGTGTCAAGCCACTCTTGAACCACAGACAGCGTCAGAAACGTCTTGCCTGGGCTAAAGAGAAACAGGACTGGACTGCTGGTGAGTGGTCCAAAGTCATGTTCTCTGATGAAAGTAAATTTTGCATTTCCTTTGGAAATCAAGGTCCCAGAGTCTGGAGGAAAAGAAGAGAGGCACTTCATCCACGTTGCTTGAAGTCCAGTGTAAAGTTTCCACAGTCAGTGATGGTTTGGGGTGCCATGTCATCTGCTGGTGTTGGTCCATTGTGTTTTCTGAGGTCCAGGGTCAACGCAGCCACATACCAGGAAGTTTTAGAGCACTTCATGCTTCCTGCAGCTGACCAACTTTTTGGAGATGCAGATTTCATTTTCCAACAGGACTTGGCACCTGCACACAGTGCCAAAGCTACCAGTACCTGGTTGAAGGACCATGGTATCTCTGTTCTTAATTGGCCAGCAAACTCTCCTGACCTTAACCCCATAGAAAATCTATGGGGTATTGTGAAGAAGAAGATGCAATACACCAGACCCAACAATTCAGAAGAGCTAAAAGCCACTATTAGAGCAACCTGGGCTATCATAACACCTGAGCAGTGCCACAGACTGATCGACTCCATGCCACGCCGCATTGCTGCAGTAATACAGGCCAAAGGAGGCCCAACTAAATACTGAGTGCTGTACATGCTCATACTTTTCATGTTCATACTTTTCAGTTGGCCAACATTTCTATAAATCCTTTGTTTTTATTGGTCTTCAGTAATATTCTAATTTTCTGATATGATGAATTTGAGATTTTCATTTGTTGTCATTTGTAATCATCAAAATTAAACAAAATAAACATCTGAAATATATGAGTTTGTATGTAATGTATGAATATAATATACAAGTTTCACTTTTTAAATGGAATTACTGAAATCAATCTACTTTTTCATGATATTCTAATTTTATGACCAGCACCTGTAGATGGATATCTGTCTATAGCCATCTGCTGTAAAAAGAAAGTCCCTCCTGTTAAAATAATTTATCAATATTTTATCCCATCTGGATCCCCCCAGGAGAGAAGTATTGTACTCCTCTGACTTATACTTTCTCTAAACTTAAAGTGGAATCGCTCTGACAGAATCCTTGGATTTAGGTACATTTCTAAATTACTCTCAGTCACTGACAGAGCTCGACTTTGCTGCAATGGGAGTAAATACTTTCTTGATTGCTGTGTTTGGAAACTAGTAGGGAAAACATTCACAAAGAACATTCTTTAGGGTAAATGATTGTTGCTGGAAGTGGATTTCTTGTACAAAATCTGCTTTACCTCATAGTAGTAGCACACCTGTTTCAATAGATACAATAGAAAAAATATATGTATTTCAATGTTAAGATCCAAAAGAATCCTAATGCTAACAAGCACATTTTATTGGTTTAGGTCCACCAGGTCCAAAAGGCTCCAGGGGTGATACAGGTCCCCAAGGCCCAATGGGTCAGACAGGGAAAAAAGGTGATAAAGGAGACAAAGGAATGCCAGGCCAGGTGGGGCCAAAGGGAGACAGAGGTGCTATTGGACCACCAGGAGGGACTGGTCCAAAAGGTTTACCTGGAGCTCGTGGGCTTCCAGGACCTAAAGGATCAAGAGGGATTGGAGGTAGACCTGGAACCCCTGGTGAGAAAGGCGACCCTGGAGCTAATGGATATCCTGGGTTGGATGGAAAATCTGGATTGCCAGGACCACAAGGACCACAGGGACCTAGAGGAGAAGCAGGACCTCCAGGGATAGAGGGGCCTCGTGGGCACGTTGGTCCAATAGGCCCTGCTGGTCCCCCGGGCCCTCCAGGTCTCCCTGGACCGCCTGTCATTATCAAACCTTCCAGTGCCCCCCATGTTGTCGAAGCTCCTATACCAAGTTTAGCTCCAGTAACAACAGAAAAATCGAGAACCTCTGCATCAAGACAAGAACAACCTCCAGCTGCTGTTTCCACTACCACACCTGGTGAGTTCAACTTTACACACCAACAATATGAAACCTATCTTTCAGCACTGTGAAATGGAAAACTTGTATCTCTTAAAGAATTTAACATTTCATATAATCAAAAATACTGGAGATGATTATTACAACAAAACATTGGTAAATGTTATGGCAAGAATTTTTACCCTGACAAAAACTGTTTCTATCTACACTTGGAAAAATGAATATTTATTTCTTCCAGGTTGTCCTCCGGAATTCCGAGGGTTTGGGAACAGCTGCTATTACTTCTCTTCTAGTTCCCAAAGACTTAACTTTAATGAAGCAAGCAAGTTCTGTAAAAACATGTCCTCCCATTTGCTCATCATCAATGACAATGAAGAGCAGGTGAATATACTAATACATTCAGATAATCAGACCAGTTATTTCACGTTATTGTTTAAATTATTTATCTCTCTTGTGCTTTTTGTCCAGCAATTTATAAAAAATTCAGTCTTAAACAAGGGATATTTCTGGTTGGGTCTTACTGACAAGGAGGAGGAAAATGTCTGGAAGTGGGTGGATGGAACCATACCAGTGTTTACGTAAGTTAAGTGGTTTATTTTTTTTCCACTTCTTATTTTAAAGGTACACTATGCAACCGGTGTTGATTTTCCAGCGAGGCTCCCCCCAGAGGGCGAAAGTAAAAGTGCACTGTCGTAAATATGCACAGCTGTTCTCCTGGTTTCTCCGTCAAGCCAGGCGCGGTTGTTTTGAGCTTAGCAGACAGGCGAACGCAACGAATGCATACACTGGACGCAGCTGGCGCGACAGAAGCAGCGAGTTTACATGCAAAGTTAATGGTTGACGCTCTTCAAGGCGCAGCAAAAGGTCCCGCGGCGCGTTTTGAGCAGCAGGCGCAGCGCGTCTGAGCAGCTGAAGCAGCGCGTCGGGCACGTTTAATCATCTGACGCAGGGAGAGAGACACAGCGCTGATGATCACTCCTCTTAAACAGTTTATTGACACCTAAATTAACTTAAAATGCAGAAATCTGCCAGCAGAAAATGTTGGCTTTTATTATCCTGCTGCCTGCAGTTTGGATTATTTAGATGAAAAACACCTACCAGCTGCCCCGCAGAACCGCGAGGAGGCAACCCGGCCAGAGACTGCTGATGAAGGGATTCCGACTGTCGGCGCACCGCTGGTATGTGGGGGTCTGAGCGGCTCCGACAGAAAAAATATTGAAGGCAGGATAATAATCTGAATGAACTGACGGCACTGATTACGTTTTCAGGTGTATTTTCTCACTTAAACACATATTAAAACTACTTTATTCCCACTGATCACAGCAAATATAGCTGCAAGGCAGAGAAAGGATAGTAAAAAGCAGTAAAAATGAAGCAGCAGACGTGATTTTGCTGCGTCCGATGTGAACGTAGCATAACTGCACAAAGATCGCCACTGTGCTAGCAACGAGCATGCTTTTAACTGGGGGATGTAGCAGTTCTCGTCGTAAAGCAAGATTGACTCTCATGAGACTTCTGAGCCTGTGGGTGCGGGACGGTGCTCCTGCAATTGCAAGTGCGGTATTTCCCCCACAGACCACCAGGGCGGCCGAGAATACCTTTGTTCAACCTGAAATGACTCATTTAATCATCCAAAACGTTATGGAACACATTAATTAACTTAAAAATGTTGCATAGTGTGCCTTTAATTTCTCTTTGCATAAATAAATTTTACGAATTTGCCTTTTTATTACCATCAGAAACTGGAAACCTGGTCAGCCAGATAACTGGACTCATGGTCATGTAAATGGTGAAGATTGTGCAGGTCTTATCCAACATGCTAAATGGAACGATTTCTACTGCACAGACCGCATAGGATTCATCTGTGAACGGACTTCTGAGTGTGAGTACCTTCTTAAAATCTGAGCATTTGGAAATTGAAACTAAACTGTTTCAGAAATATTACATGTTTGTTTTCTTTTGCTTTTTTTCCATCTTCAGCAGACATAATTTAAACGTTTAAAGGGGTAATAGAATGCAAAACCATGTTTAGATTGTCATAGATGAATAACGATAGTTCAGTGGGTGAAATGGATGTACAGAGAAGTTCAAACCCCATCGACACCTCCTTTCTCTACAAATCTCACAATTCTAAACTTCCACCTTAAAACGGGCCAATTCAAACGAAGCCCTGAGTTGATGTAAACTCTGGGATGTTGTCTTATTTGGTTCTGGCCTGTACTTTTGTCATGCCCTGGAGGGGCGGGTATGAACGGTTGACTGCTGGGCAGCTGACTGGACTGGACCTCAGCAGAGAGCCATGAGCTGCCCATACTCAGCTGGAGGAAGGGGCTGGGGGCCGGTAAGGCAGGCGGGGGGATGCATGGGGCAGCCTGCGTCCTGGCCTCTGTCAACAAGCGGGTTCAGGCACTCTGTCCCCCACTGGCTCCCTGCACCGGACCAGCACCAGAGCTCACGGCTCGGTCCTGCTGTACTGTAGTAGACCAAATCCTGGACGATTTTGAAATTCCTCCCGGAAATTTTTTTAGGTATGAAAAGTAAGAAATGTCAGTGAAAAAGGGGACGTCTGGTCACCCTACCATATCAACAATTTCGATGTTTCAGTGAGTGAGTGCTTGTTGCTATGATGCATCTTTGCTCAGCAGCTTCGGTCATTGTAAACCAACCAATCAGTGCACAGCTCATCTAAATATTCATGAGCATACCATAAAAGGAAGAAAACCTCTCGTTTCATTCTAGGGCTTTTACCAGGCTTGCATTAGGGCGCATAGAACAGCAAATAGATGATTTTCAGCCCAACCAATGTTACACACCCTATTCAGAGACCTTAAAGGAACAGTACACCCAAAACATGATTAGCCTTCATTTTCTACTCACCCCCATGCTGAACAACACTCTGGAGTACTTTTTTGATATCTCAAATGCATCTGGAGATCTGGAAGGCTTCTTGCTGTCTGCTGACATTCAAATAATGGAGGTCTATGGTGACCGAGACAGAAAGGTCCATAAAAGTCCACAGAAAACGTGTCAATATTCCTCTATACTGCTAGTCCAATGTATTCCAAATGTCCTGAGTGGGTAGCATCCATAATTTACTCGAAACAAAGTCATTTAGAATGTTTTTAGAGCATAAACAGTAGTGTATAGGATTTCCTGAAAGCGCGCACCTGCGCGTTCACGACGCTACGGAAGCCGGCAGACCAAACCAGATGAAAGTGCGCATTCAGCGTCTGCTCTGCCAATAATGCAAGCGTAGAAGAAGAAATGTGCTGTTTACCTGTGCAAAGAAAGAAACAACGAAAGAAAAATGTCTGAGGACTTCAGTGTTGAGGAAGAGCATGAGTTCTTTGCCGAGCTGAATGCGCACTTTCATCTGTTTTGGTCTGCCACGGTTTCCGTAGCGTCGTGAACACGCTTTCAGGAAATCCTATACACTACTGTTTATGCTCTAAAAACATTCTAAATGACTTCGTTTCGAGTAAATTCTGGATGCTACCCACTCAGGACACTTGGAATACATTGGACGAGCAGTATGGAGGAATATTGAAAAGTTTTTTGTGGACTTTTATGGACCTTTCTGCCTCGGGCGCTGGGCACCTCTATTATTTGAATGTCAGCAGACAGCAAGAAGCCTCCCAGATCTCCATATGCATTTGAGATATCAAAAAAGTACTCCAGTGTGTTGTTCAGCATGGGGGTGAGTAGAAAATGAAGGCTAATCATGTTTTGGGTGTACTATTCCTTTAAGGACCAGCACCAAATACCCTATATAATGATTCTATGACCCCTTTAATCAAGACTGTACTTGTACGTAGGTCTTTTAGTTAGATAGTTAGAGTTGCTCAGATTATCCTGAGTTATCTCTATAGTTATGCTGCTAGAGGCTTAGACTGCTGGAGGACATAGGGACCCCTTTTTCACCATTTTCTATTCTCCCACTCTGTAGAATTTCTTAGTTCAATCTCTAACACTATGATCTCTCTGCTTTTTCTCATAGTAGCTTTTTTATTGTATGTTCCTATTTGGCTGTCACACCATCCTGGAGAGAAATATCAGCTGTGCTGCTCTCATCAACACCTTTGTTCGAGATCTGCCTGTTTTTACAGTGTAGTCCTGTTTCCCTAACTTTGACTGGCTGGATGTGCTCTCTTCATCCTCTGACATGGGAGCTGGCCGGAGCTTGTCTGCCCTGCTATGTGTTTCCTGGAGGGGCTGCCAGTGGAGCTGGTTTACAGTTGCCTTTGTATCTCTGCTTATTTCTATATGTCTGTCTCTGTCTCCTTGAACCCCAGTCTGCATCAGCAAATGGCCGCTCACACAGAGCCTGGTTTCTTCCTGTTAAAAGAGAGTTTTTCCTCACAACTGTCTCTACAAGCATGCTAAGTGTGAGAGATTACATTCAAGGCCGTAAGTCGATGCAATCAACTGGTTTCCTTAGATAGAAAACTTTGAATCAATTTGACTGTTTGATCTGGTTGAATTTTAAAGTGCCTTTGAGATGACGTGTTGTAAATTGGAGTGTGCTTTATACATAAACTGAATTGAATTGAATTGAAAAAATGTTGGCTTTGGATGTAAAATCTTGTTTCGAATGTTCTCTTTCAGGGATTGCCAAAGCAAGCCACTCGTGTCCATGTAACCCCGTTGTTTACATTTTTTTTTCTGTTACACCAGCTGCCTTCGTGTTCTCTTTCATTTCTCCTTGGTCTTCCGCTAGGCCTCCTGCCTGGGAGTTCCAGCCTTAAAATCTTTCTATTGACATACTCTTTATGTACTTTGTAGATGTCTAAACCATCTCAGTCTGGCCCCTCTGGCTTTGTGTCCAAAACAACAACTGATGCTTTGACCTAAACAAATCTGTTGTAGCACTGGCTGTATGTATAGTGCAATTATCTGACCATAACTTGAATTTTCTTCCCCAGTCTCAAGACTTTCTAAGAGGCTCTCTTTGTCTCTCCTCCTATATTTATCTTCTTCCATTGTCCTATCAGCTCTATCTAGGTTTTATTCCTCTGCTGAGGGCAAAGCAAAAAACATATTAAGAAATATATTAATTACATGTTGTGTTCTGTCTTCATAGTGGTGGTTCCAGTTTTATAGTGTCCATCTAAGACTTCCTCTGTGCAAGGAGCTGGAGCTGAAGGATCTGCATGACTTAAAGACTGAAAACTCAAGCTGGCTCATACAGGCATCACGGACACTGGCAGATATTTCTAAATAGTACAACTTGGTACCCATTAGTCTTTTGAGTTACTTTAAATCATGTGGTACCCAATGCAGAACAAAGCTTTTCTACTACTGTACCGACTGGGATTTGGTACGGAAGTATCAAGAGATTGTAGTTATGTCTGTAGGCTGTAATATTTTGTATTTGGTGCAGCCAGTTCTGTTCATGTATATCTGTAAATAGTATTTGAGAAAAGACAGCATTGTTTAATATTTCATACTTTGTTTCTTCTGTACAATATTAGCAGATTTTTTACTTGGTAATCTTTTATAAAAAATAAGTGATGTTTTTTTTTTCAGAATTTGAGGTTAAAAAGGTTCAAACAGATTGTATTTCATAAAATATTTCTTATATTCTGATCTTTTATAAGATACGGGATTCTCTAAACTTCTACAACAATGCAAGGCAAACACATTAACTAACTAAACGACGACAGTATCATATGAGAGAAAAAAGTAAAGTCTGGGTAGATATGACCTGTCCAAGACGAATATGTTCCAACAACAGATAATCTATGTAGCAATTCTGTTCTTTAAGGGCAGACATTAGTTAGAATTAGGTAGGTAATTTCATATGTAGCAGAACATGATTATTCCAAAATACAATATTGTAGGTGAAAAAAGTATTTTTATTTTCATACACAACTGTTTGAAAGCTGCCTATGTTTTTTCTTGTATTACTTAATCTGTCATCTATTTTAATGCCTGAAATCCCTTCCTTTATTTCACAAAGCTAAAAATGAACAACCAAGACACCTGAGACAATAAAAGCATAAAGATGTGTGAAGTTATTGATTTTTGCTCCTGTATGATTTATAAATAATAAAATAGGCAGACTTTTCCCCACAACCTAATTTTGACAGTTCAACTTTGTTACTTGAGGTAGCTTAGAATTCTGTTGTCATATCTCTTAGATTTCAAGCTTATTCATTTATTTTTCCATTCATTGTCTTTACTATAATGGGGCAATTCTGATTATCTCAGGACAATTTAGTTTGACTGAGACATCTTAGATTCATGGATTTTGACTTTTGAAGGAAGCTGAAGTACCTTCAGATGTTTAATGAGAGATTTTATGGATAAAGCCATTTTCTGCTAGAAACTCAGTCTTTTACTAAAATAGTAGCCTTAAGGGGAACTAACATGTTGCTGAAGTCTTGAGAGCCATACCATGTTAACTTTAAGAGAAAATCAGCTGTGAACTACTTTAGCTTAGATGGAAAACTTTCTTGTTAATTGTATATCAGTAAACCTTTGTCCTACCAGTGTAGCCTAAGAAATTTGTGATGAAATAGGCTAAATTTAGGCGCATACATGATGGTCCTAAGTAGGAGCATAAAGCATCTGTGATCATATGGAGCTGAAATGGCAGGAGTGGTAGCCGTTCTGAAGGAAGCAGCATTATCTTAATAGAAGACATTGACAAGACTATTGAATTTTTTCCACCATTTGATCACTGAAGATCTTCAGCAACACATTTGCTATCGTGGTCTACCTTTTTCATCTTCATAAACATCCTTTGAGGTCTTTATTTAATGCATAATGTGAAGCTTTTGCCGCACTCCCACAGACTGCCACTCTGGGTCCCTGAGCAAGACGCTTAACCCCCACACTGCACCCCGGGAGCCGCACAATAAAAGCCCACTGCTCCCCAAGGAGATGCATTAAAAGCAGAGAGTTAATTTTGTTGATTTTTACTTGTGACAGTGTAATGACAATAAAGTTAAATTGTATTCTAATCTATTCTAGCTTCTGCATTTTAGAGTAGGCACCATTAAAGAAGTTCTTAAAGGACTGTTAACAATGCAAAAAGAAAAAAATAACTCAAAGACTCCGAGGAGCTGTCTTTTCTAATGTGTTGTCTCATAAGTCCTGCAATGGAATGTGCGAGGTAACTTGTTTTTGAGAATATAGATGTTACACAGACAATAAAGTACTCTGACAGCATGGTGGAAAGTTAAAGGAATCGCCAAAATGTCATTAAGATTTAGTGAGAATATTCCAATATGGCACAGCCCTGACTTTCAAGCACTAAATAAACCACTCTACTATTCAACATTGGCAAAAAGGGATCACTCCCCCTCTTACATCTATTTCAGAGTAATGAATTTATAGATTTCAGTGATTTGGTCCAGATGTTTGGAGTAAGGACAGAAGAGCTTCTCCATTATATTATTATGCAAACTGTATAGATTAATATGCACCTCAGACATAACATCAGCAGTTTCAGAACAAGACATGGGAAACTGTTCTGGCCTTTTCTTCCAACTCAGACCTTTGGATCAAAATCGATAAGATATTTTTTGCCCGTTTAACTAACTTACAACCTATATGGTATAAAATAATTCACAGAAACCACATTGCTCAAATAAATGCTTAAGGTAGCATTTTTAGCTGACACACAAAATGCACACCATATGTCTCAAACAGCATCAGCAATACTTTAAAACCACTTTGACCTGCACATCTGTTGATCTAATCAGGATATCATAAACTGAAAATGTCTCTGCCGTTTGTAGTTGCAGAGTCCCGGCTTCCCTAACCTGTTGTTTACTTAGCATTTATACTGAAGTTAAAACATTTCCAGATTAATATATAAATCCCCTGATTGTTTCTTTAAATATTGCCAAGAAAACAACGACTCTTACCTGGAAATCACTCACTGAAGGTATGTATTTAGGAAAAGATGAAAAAATAAAAATAAGTCTGCTATATTAATCAATATATGGAACCCAATGTTTGGAATCCCCCAAAATAACCCCTGGGGCGATGGTGTGCACATGTTCCGAAAGACTTAAATTATATACAGTCAATGTATAAAGCCATATTTACTAATATATTTTATTGACCTGTGTTATTAACCAGTAAATAAAATTACCTTGTTTTTCCAAATCAGTTTCTAGATACTGATTACATCTTCTCGTTAACTGCCTGATCTTCCACACACATGCTGCGTTGTTTTTTTGTCACAGATTCCTTTTGCACTGGATAAATAATGAAAACTGTTTTCTTTTTAGCTAAAAATGGGGCTGTCCAATGTGCTTCTACATGACTATGGTTGTCCAGCTATGATACTGTCCTTTTTTCATGACACCATTAAATAAAGCTTAAACAAAACAAAAGCAGACAACAGAGAAAAGAAAAGGAAGATAATAAAGAAAAATGGAGGAAAGCTCTGTATTACACAAATGATAAGGTGAGTATTGTTAAAGTTGGATTCACATCTTATTTTGCTGTGTCCAATAAATGCATTAGTCAAGATAAGGTTTTCATAAAGTAGCAAAATATTTAATTTGGAAACATAGCATAGAAATCGGACATCATTGTCATTGGGTGAGAGGGGCTGAATGTATGTAATATTATTATTGAAACTGTGCCCACGGATAATGACAGCAAAGGTAAAGAAGGTGCCCCCTGGCCGGTCAGAGGACATTATTGGTGGTTTTCATGGTATTATTGCTACTACCATCATAACTTTTAAACTTTTTAATTATAATTATTTGGTGATGAATATTTATTAGTTGTATCTATAAAAATATTTATTTGTTTTATTAGTGTGATATGAAATATAGGCTAAAAATTACATATGTTTTTCTTTGTATTATATAATTATTTTATAGCTATTTTAAATGTTATTCTTAAATGATATGAACAAAACCATACTCCATGCTACACATGACCACACCTATTTTAGTAATTTGTAAATTATTAAATTTTAATTTTCTTTCTGTTTTAGCTTAATCATTACACATGTAGTTAATTTATTTCAAAATAAAAAAGACAGAGAATATAGGAGCAGGAGCGGAGCTAGATGGGGGGACAGGGATTGCCATGGCCACCCTAAGCAAATCATTGGCCTCTCCTACCATTCTTTTCCCTTTATTACAGATGGTGGCAGCAGTTACACTATCAAGTGGAATCTTCATTTTAATTTTTTTATATATTGCTTACTATTTTTTTCCATGTAATTTCTAAACAACAAAAAGAATGTGGTTAATTATACACATCAATATACTAACAATAAAGATGATGGGTACAGAATCCATGCTCTTTTCAGAACTAGATTTTGTGTTATATGGGGTATAGAGAAAATGCGTCTCTGCAAGTCATCTACAAGACATGTAAAGACATCTAAATATCAATTTTAAGCAGAGTTATTATTGATAAAAGTAGGTAAGTAATGACAATGGAAAAGATGTTTGCCCCAGAACTCAAACCTGAAAGTATTTTATCCACTATACCTTTTATCTAGAAAGCACGGATGTTTAAATATATGCGTCTATTTGTTAGTAAAGGCTGTAGGAAAGTAGTTATTCTCATCTTAGGCCTAACCCTGAGGCATGGGCAATTCTAGACAGGGGCCAACGGGGGCCAGTGCCCCTGTAGATCATGGCCTGGCCCCTTTATACTAAAAGAAATTCTAATGATGATATGCACTGGAACAGACATGGTTACTGATAGGTCCTTTGGATATATTTCATTTTACTAATTATTTAAAAACAATAAGATGATAGCTTCAGTGGTATTGAGATAGCAGTTTTTCATCTGCTAAATGTCTGTTTTCAAAACAAAAACAAAAAAATACAGCTGAATTTATCAGTTTTTCTTTAGTTCTAATTCAGATTTTATAGAAAACATTAATTTTAACTAGAATTAAGTAAAAACTATGTAAAACTTCTAAATTCTGAATGTATAATATAAACCTAATACGACATATAATTTGAATTAAACCTAATTGAATAGAAATTTAACTTCATGCTGCTATATTAATATATTTGAATCCCATGCCCTCTTTTTTATTTCAGGCTTTTCTGCCCCATGAAAACACGCTGGCCCCCGCCTGGCTCCCTGGTACATTTGGTCTAGAACCGCCACTGCCCTGAGGTTCTGGGCCCGATCAACTTTGGGCCAACCCTTAGTGTACATTGGTTATTGCCTGGCCACCCTTATATAAATAAATATAGTAATTAAATAGAAAATTGAGTTTATGAAATGTAATTCTAAATGTCTTGTTAAACAATGCTATAGTAACCAAATAGATCGTGTTTTTTCTTTCTTTAAAAAAAAAAAAACAATGAACGTAACAGAGCGTCATGTGATCAACGTCACCTGACAATGACACGCTATTTTTTTCACAACAAAAGAAAAAAAGGAGTATTTTTTATTCGTATTTTCTCTGATGTGGAGTCACTTAATTTGCCGCTGAGGAGTGTTTGTCTTTAGGCGCCGAGAGTTGTTATTGGTGTTGCGCCTTTATTTGTTATCAGACTATCCACTACATTTACCCAGCATGCATCGCTTGTTGCCGTCTGGAGAGAAGGAGTGACTGTGTAGAAAAGAGTCAGCTAGCTCCCTTTAATATATGCTGCTGGTGTTACTATGTGTTTTTTCTGGATGAAGTAAGAGGAGGAAAAGCAACATCTTAAAGAAGGCAAACATATTAGACCCCAGCGATGCCTCTCTTCACCACCAATCCCTTTGACCAAGATGTTGGTGAGTAATAATCAGGCTAACAGGAGCAGCTGACATCAGACAGCTTTGTTTGGGTGTCCGCAGTTTTTTAAATGTCCCATTATTTATATAAAAAATGTTTTACAAAGCAGCGGTGGTAAAAAAAATGCTTACATGTGTTTTTGTTTATTTTTATCAAGCTAATTGAGGTCAAAAGCTGATGCTGTCATCAGCTAACTGCTGCAGCTAATGATTTCTATGCTTGATGATTAGCTTTCTGTAGCTCACAGTGTTTGGGTTAACCAGCCTGAAATGAGCTAAGAAATTAAATGGGATGTGGTGGGATCTAAAACCAGTGGGTTATGCTGTATTTCTCTTTGTTCTCTGTGGAATGGTTCACCACTTCATCTGCTTGTACAGTAAGCAGGGAAAACCCCACTGAGCACCCTATAGAGCTAATAAGTACAGTACAATCCAACCCAGCCATTAATGCTGCTCTGGGTGTGTTTAGCCTCAACTGTTTTGTGATTTTAACTTTTCAAGTAAAAAATTATCTATAACTTTTTGAATAAACAGGCTCCCTATGGTAACGATTAGTCTTATTATTGTTCTCTGCTTTGATTTATTTGTAATAAAATAACCTTGTTTACATTGTTTTTAAACAACCAGTAATGTAGCAGCTAATCAGGTTCATGGTAGAAAAATGGATATTTATATTTTTTTACTGTCACACCTCAATCATGATGATCTCTAATAGATGTTAAAGTAAAAACCTAATTGTATGGGGCTTATATTGGAAATTAGTTATGATATTAGCAGGTATTGACTGCAGCTCTCTAACCCCTCTCTAATAACTACTTTTTGCCTTAAACCGTTGGGGATAGTGGGGAAAACGGTGTTTAATTTTTATTAATAATAAAGTCAGTTTTGGCTGGTTTAGTTACTCTCCTTATAGCTGGTTATTGCATCCTAGAGACATACTGTTTGATATGTTTTTGTCTTTTCCTCAATACATTTTTGCACAAATCATTTCTATTGGTTTTCAAACCTTTTGTGAGACTTAATTTGATCATATAGTGAGCGTTTAGTCTTTATTGTATGGGTGGCCCATGCCAAATAAAGCATCACCACTGAAAGCCTCCATGTAGAGAGCTGAAATATAGAGAGACACCAGGTTTATTTGTTTTGCCAAGATTTCAATCACTGTAAAGTTCTGTTCAAAGAATTGCATCATGTATCTTCTAATATTTTAAAAAGTTCTTTTGTGTGTGTACCACAATTTATAAGACTTTTTAAAAGCTCATCGGATTGGAATGTAAACAGCTGTATCTATCTCAACATATAAGTGGAAAAACTGCAGCTGTTATTAACATTTTTATTAATGTACTCTTCCGGATCCATAGGAAAGCTTTTTGTACTGTTTTATTGTTATTTTGTAACCCTGAAAAAATTGGCCATCCTTAAATTAACATCAAAATTAACTTAATTAGCACTGGCCTTAATGGAAAAATAAAAGATATGTAAAAATTTAACGAAATTCTTCCGCTATTGCAGAAAAGCAGGGAGGCTAAAGCGAACTGTCAGCTAATTAATACAGGTTGCTAGAGTCTGAATCTTTCTTAACAACAACACTTTTTACCTAACATAAATAAAAGCTTTATTTTGCAGTGTTAGGCCTACATGCCATGGTCCTACTCATTTGCATAAATACACACTGGACTTTTTTTCTCCACTGACAAGTCAGAGGCAGAAATTTGTTTAAAACAAAATATGATCATAAAAATAGAAAGTGGGCAAATCACTTGCAAATGTGTTTTTTTTTCTAGCTTGTACAATTACTCTCTTCCTACCCCCCTCTATAAAAACTGAACCAAAATAAAGGGTAAATAGAATAAAAAATCCTGCTATCTGTGTAATTTCTGCTTATATTTCCTGCTGTGCTTCTCCCCTACAGAGAAAGCAACCAGTGAGATGAACACGGCTGAGGATTGGGGCCTCATTCTGGACATATGTGATAAGATAGGACAGTCCCGCACTGGGTAACTTAACCTTTATTTTAAAGTGGAACATAAAACTATTTGGTTTTCTTTTGCATTTTTTTTTTCTTTTTTTATTGTAGACATGTGGTGTTGGATGATTGAATAAATATTTACAAGTAGTTTGGTTTAAAAATATTCAAACTCTCAGAATTTTGCACGCTTTGTCGTATAAAACAACACACTTTTTGCTTTCAAGTGAGGTGCACATTTGTTTTCAGCCCCAAGTCCATATTTTGTAGAGCCACCATTTACTGTGGCCGTGGGTCCAAGTCGTCATGCTCTTCTTCAGCTTCAAAGCTTTTCAATTTCTTTTTTATTTGAAAAAAAAATGCTTCAATCTTAGTCAAACGCGTCTATCCACATAACATTCTCAGTTTTTCCAGAAATTATAAATTTCTTTCAGGTTTGGATTTATGTTGGCCCATTGTAGCATGAATATTGTTTGATCCACACCATGGTGTTGTAGTTCTAAACACAGGTTTTGACTCATTGTATTTTTAAGCATCTTGCATGTTTTCATCCAGGATCGCCCTCTCTTTATAATTTATTCATCTTCACATCAACTCTGAGGAGCTTTCCTGTCTTTGATGAAGAGAAGCATCCTTAGATCAAAATGTTTTTACAGCAGAGGAACATTTTATTTATTTATTTATTTTTTGGATGGTGTGCGGTTTTCTTTTCTGCTTGAAACGTCATCTGACAAGAGTATCTTCCATGCTGTGCCCCCTGAATAAGTACAAATGGGATGTCCTATGGCTTTCTTTCCCATAAAGGCCTGATTTGATAAGTGGCACAAAAAGAAACAGCATGGCAGAACTGTAGTTTTCCTTTCAAGTAATTATTCCACCTCAGCTGCAAATCGCTGTAGCTCCTCTAGAATGACATGGGCTTCTTGGCAGTTTGTTTGATTAATGCCTCTTTTGCCTGTTTGCTAAGGTGTATGGCCATTTCTTTATAGTTTTTAAGTGCTTAGAGATGCTCAAAGCTTGCATTTCTTTTCTTTTTTTAAGCCTAGACCTGCTTTTGACATCCAAACTGCCTACTTTATTCCTTGGTTTTAATGATGTTATATATTCACTGTTGTTCTTAAACAAACCTTCAAGGCCTTCAGAAAACAGAGCTTATGAGTTTAAATAGCAGACAATGAACTGTGTTTACTAAATAGGGGATTTCTTTGGTCACTTGGTTACACTGGGTTTAATTTCAGGGTATCAGGGGAAAGGAGCCTGAAAACAAATTGTGCTTCTAACTTTTTGCATTTTAAGTTGTGTTCAAAACCTAAACAGTTCAATTTCTCTCTATGTACAGCTATCTAGTACTTTGATGTTGGCTTGTTAGTAAGATATCTCAATAAAATAAAGTGAAGTTTAGGGCTTTAATGTGGAAAAAAATTCAAGGCTTATACTTTTCAAAGGGACTGTAACCTTTCTTCTGTTCACTCCTTCAGACATCTGAGTTCTGCTTGTTCCTTTCAGGCCTAAAGAATGTCTGCGCTCTATAATGAGAAGAGTAAATCACAAGGATCCCCACGTGGCCATGCAGGCATTGACTGTAAGTAAACTGTAAACAAACAGCCTTGTTTTGCATACAGTTAGGCCTGGAAGGATTTGAAGGCTATGGTGTTGGGTTACGCTATGGTGTTGGGCATTATCCAGGTGCCTTTTTGCCCCTTAATCAAAAAATATGTAGAATACTAGCACTTACTATTGTTATTGTTTGTAATTGCTCTTACTATTATGATTCTTATTGTTGGTTTGGTTTTGTATTTATAATCATAAAATCTTTCTACTTGTTTTTTTTCTTTCTTTCATTTTTTTAAACACAACACTGAATTAAAAACATATTATTAGTTTCCTAGTATACTCGCATCGAAAATTTTGCCGTTGAATATTTTTGTCCAGACATTGCTGAAAAATGCATTTTTGGTTTTCGTCCAATAGCCATTTAAAACCGGAAAACATGGCAGAAACTTGTGATGATGCGACAAACAGCACAGCCAGCAGGCAGACACGTTATGAAACGCATGAAGTAAAGCACTAAAGCAGGAGTGCACAGGTTTCAAAGCAGAGTTTTTCTGAGTTGAGTGCACAGCACACAGATTTTGAGTGAGGGGGAGCAATTTAAATGCAGCACGGCGCTCTCAATGCATGCCCAGGCCAGTGGCACAAAATGCCATAGAAATCCAAAACATCCCTGTCACTATTCTGAATCATGTTAGTGATCATAAGGCATGTGTGTGGTTTTTAGTTGGATTTTTATTCTGACAAGGAGCTTTAAACTGTGACATTTGATTTTTACTGCACTAGGCTCCTTCTCTCAGTACAAAGGCTTGTCATTGGACTGTCAAAAAGTTTTAAATTGTCCTTCTGGGAATTTGTTTTCAGAAACTTGAAAACAGTTCTTTTGAAGCCTGTTGCAGTGCAGAAGGAATTTAAGTGACTTGATATTTTTTCCAGCTCTACATTTGTAATTAAAAATAAAAAAAATTAGCTAAATATTTAGGCTCTTGATTATTCTATTAATAATCTGATAGCATGCAATGCTTTGTGTGATTTTTACAGAATACAAACCAGATGAAGCAGCAACATTGCCTCTTAAAGTGTACAGGGGTCAGATTCATGAGGCAGGTTTAACAAAATCAGTTTCAAATCTAAAAACTCTAAATTGATCTAGCCTAAAGTCGGGAACTCTGAGTGTTCGGTTTTACAATGGCTGCTATCGATTAGTTCAATCAATTTTAACCACTCAGAGTTAAGCGCGTGCGCAGCTTAAGTGGAACCCCAACAAGAAGTGCCTTTTTCAACCCATTGGAACTAGAGATTTTATATTGCAGAAATAAAAAAAATAAAGTAAAAAAAGGAGAATGTGTTTAAAAGACAGAGAAACAGCGCTACAGTACAAAGGGGTGAAAGGTGGCATAGGTGAAGATTGTTGCTCGAGTTAATGCGTAAGTTTATATGAGGTGGTAAGATCTTTTTACTCCTCTCTGTTGCCATTTGTAGGTCACTGAAATAAGATTCTTCCTGATCAAAATCACACTCCTAGACCTAACTGTAGAAATATATTTTTTTTAATACATTTTTGTAGCAGAAACTAAATTTGAGAAAAAAACAAAAAAAAAATACTGCTAAGAATTACGTTTTATATATCTAGAAATGTTTACACATTTTAAATGGCCGCTCTGACATTTATCAGCTTTACTGAAAATGTATTTATGATATCTAACAAAACATTTTTTCATAGTTAAAATGATACAAATGCTCTGTCGGTGGCTCTTTAAGCACTTGACACCCTTAAGCAATTGTGTACTGCACTTAGAGATTATTCAACCACTAAGTTAATTAATGACTAATTTGATAATCAATTAATCTGCTGTGTTATTTTAGCTGTAGCTTTAACATAGCAATGAAAAAGCACACTTGTTGGTTGCAAAGAGACCAACGACCACTCTGAAACTGTTCAGTGGGTTTAACAATGTATTCCTTTATCTGTCTATCAATGTAAAGTTTATGACTTTTGAAGCCTTTTTAAAAATTGTTATGAGTTAATACCACACCATGGCTATTAAACCTGTATATCAGGTCAAACTTAAAGCAGAAATTTACTGTTTTGGAGTGAACATAACTTATGCAAGCAATATACTTGCTATAAAATATGCTAATTGAAAATAAAATTCTGCAAAGCTATTTTTTATGACATTCTGAAATGTATTTTTGTCATATTTAATTACGGACGCATCCATTGAGTCCAGCATTTTCTATGACCTCTCACCCTCTTGACATAAGGCAAGCCTCCCATGATAAGTGGTGCATTTTTTCATTTTTAATTTTCTTCTTGGAAAAAAAAAATGAAACGCAACAAAGAAAATTAAAAAAAATTCATCATTAATGATGTTATTCCCCTCCGACCTTTAGCAGGATTAAGTAATTAGTAGTAGCCAGTTGACAGCTAACTTATTTTACTTAACTGTTTAATAATCTATCGTTAGTTTCAACCATTCAAGTAAAAAACCTTTCTTGAAAAACTGGGTCATGGTATTGTGCGCCTTTCTCCCTCTCTCCTCTTTCTCCTTTATTTCTTTCCTTTTTGAAACCCAGACTTTGGGGTGCTGCATTTTTCAGACATGGACGTTTTTACCACTCTGCTGCTTATTTGTACATTTTCTTGTAAATTAGTTTTATCACTATCTCACTGTGGCACCTAAAGGGGTCATAGAATGATTATACAGGGTATTTGGTGCTGGTCCTTAAGGTCTCTATATAGGGTGTGTAACATTGGTTGGGCTGAAAAAGGCATATTTGCTGTTCTATGAGCCCTTATGTAAGCCTGGTTAAAGGCCCTAGAAAGAAACGACAGGTTTTCTTCCCTTTATGGTTTGCTCATGAATATTTAGATGAGCTGTGCGCTGATTGGTTGCTTTACAATGACCTAAGCTGCTGAACAAAGACGCATCATAGCAACAAGCACTCACTCACTGAAACATCAAGATTGTTGATATGGTAGAGAGACCAGACGTCCTCTTTTTATACCTAAAAAAATGTTTGGGGGGAATTTCAAAATTGTCCGGGATTTTGGTCGACTACAATGCAGCAGAACCGAGCCGTGAGCTCCAGGACTGGTCGGCGCTGGGGACGGAGCAACCGAACCTGACCCGGTGACGGGGGGAAGGGTTTGGTCGCTCTGTCCCCATCTGCCGGGTTTTCGGACCAACCCCTGAGCTCACGGCTCGGTTCAAATGCCCGGTCCGGTCCAGTCAGCAGCCCAGCAGCAACAGCTTGCGGTTGTGATGACCTTACGTTGGAAACAGCTCCTCGTCTCATTAAAAGAAGTGTGAGTGGGTGTATATATAATCCTGCTTTTTTTCACTCTTTACTGCTGAAAAATGAAGGAGAAAACAAAGTTTATTTATTTCACTGCTGAATTTATATTTAAAAAGTATAGCAGCACATATCTTTTCTTCTTCTTTTGGGGCCCCCCTCAGTCAAGGGCCCTTAGAATCTTCCTAACTCACCTTGACCTTACTGAAACAGGGTGAAACTCCAAATACTATTCCATAAACACAGCTCTTAAAGGTTCTGCTGAGCTAAACGGCAGTGTGACTTAAGTTGGTTAGTGCACTGGCAATTTGCTAATGGACGTTGTGAGGGCTGTATGTTCTCCAACTCACTAACGGATCACATATCCAATGCCTGTGTTCCTTGTTGCAAATCACTCGGATACAAAAGAACCAGATTTATTTTTGTCATATATTTGAATTTGGGTTGCAGCTTTTAAATAATTGCATCCTGTTCTCTCTGTCTTTGCAGCTCCTGGGTGCTTGTGTTTCAAACTGTGGTAAAATCTTCCACTTGGAGGTTTGTTCCAGAGAGTTTGCCAGTGAAGTCAGTAATGTCTTAAACAAGGTCTGTGGTTAATTTGAATTGCAATTTCCAATAGTTTCTCTTCCATAAATATAGAAATAAATAGAATAATTCTCTAACTTGGTTCTAATTAGGGTCACCCAAAAGTATGTGAAAAGCTGAAGGCACTGATGGTGGAGTGGGCTGAGGATTTCCGCAATGATCCACAGCTCAGTCTCATCTCGGCGATGATCAAAAACCTACGTGAGCAAGGTGTCACCTTTCCAGCTGTGGGTTCCCAGGTAGATCTTAAGAATACACAAAATAATGTGACTTATTTTCTTCATTCTGTTCTAGTAGATGCAGCACAGTTTAACTTGCCTACACAAGGCTAAATTATTCTTCATTCTTCTGAGATATAATGACCTTTTTTCAGGCTGCAGAACAAGCAAAAGCAAGTCCAGCACTGGTGGCAAAGGATCCCTCCACCACAACAAATAAAAAAGAGGAAGAAGATCTAGCCAAAGGTACAAAGGCTTCAGAAATAATAAATAACGGGTGTAGAAATAACTCTTTACCCAATCTGTATGTACCTTTGCACATTTGCTTTGGTATAAATGCTCAATCTTCTCCCCATTGTATGAAGCTATTGAGCTGTCACTAAAGGAGCAACGTCAGCAGCCACAGACCTCCCTGTCGAGCCTTTACCCAAGCACTTCCAGCCTGCTCTCCACACACAAGTCTGACGGCAGAAAGGTCCGCGCCATATATGACTTTGAGGCTGCAGAGGACAATGAGCTCACTTTTAAGTCTGGAGAAATCATCACTATCCTGGATGACAGGTGAACTTAGATAAAAAGTTGAAATTAGTAGCCTTAAACATTTGTTTCGTGGTATATAACATTTTACTAATTGTAGTTTACTTCTGAAGGACAGTGCATGTTTTAACTGAAACATATATTTTTTAAATGAGTGGTGCCTAATTATTTTATAATGTTAAAGTTTAAGTAAACTCACCACTTACAATTGTTAAAGACATATTTTTCTTTTTTTTTTTTTTTTTAGCGACCCCAACTGGTGGAAAGGGGAAACGTACCAAGGAGTCGGCCTGTTTCCCTCCAACTTTGTCACTGCTGATCTCACTGCTGAGCCCGAGATGAGTAAGTATCAAAAAATATCTAGGAATATCTTCAGATATCACTAACCCTTTTTATAATTACTGTATTTAGTCATGCCATAACGGCTTTATGGAAACTGGAGTGGAAGATAATTTATCATTTGTAAACAACTGGTGTACATCATTCAGATTCCAGTGACTGATAGTCTGATCCACACATCCAATAAAAGCCCCACTCCATGTTTCTATATAATAAACCACTAAGTGTGTAGGGCTTTTAGCAAAAGTTCCTGCTTAACACAAAGCATCGTAGCATAACTCATTTATTTCGATGCTTTATCTGTTTCCTTTAGTGTTTTCTTTGCAACATTGCAGTGTCATTCCTACGCAATATTTACAAAAGTTTAATGTAAATTGATTAATGCAATTTTACAAGCATATAGCAAATGATTTTGTTTGTACATTGAATAAAATAACTTATGCTGTATTCGTGAATGGCTGGGCAAAAAAAAAAATAAAATATGCATAGTGACACACACCTGATCAATATCAATAGAAAATGTGTCAAGGATCTTATGTTAAGTCATTAAACTAAGATCCAGAACAGCACAGCATTCTAGAGGATGCAGGCTGAGGAAAAGATTTTGTCTCTCAACGTCTCATGACCAAGCTAAGCAAGGCTGGTGGTAGAGCTGACCTTAGTGGGCTCATGGTTACAATTGAAATTTGAATCTTTATTTCAAATGGATAAAAAAAAACATAATTTTTGATACCGACTGATAATAAACTAAGATATGAAAAGCTTATATTGATTATATATTGATGCTGATGTTATATTGATGCTATAGCCCGATATTGATGCTAAGATACATTTTTTTATTTAATTCTACAGAGGGGGGCTTAATCCTTGGGTATTAAATCTGTATAATTTTACTTTTCTCGGTTTTTATGTTTAGTCGTTGACTGTGGCTATCTTTTTAAAATTGAAAACCTGATTTAAGCATGAATCATTGTGAGGTTATGTAAGTTTAATAAAAATAAATATTTGATCTCCTTTTTTTTTTTTTTTTTTGAAACAGTCTGAAATAATATTTCTGATATCATGCAAGTGTTTTCATTTTAGCCAGCAAAGACATTATTGCACCAGCCACTGCTTAAAGAAAATAATACTTACTTAATACTATTCTAAAAATATATTGAACTAGATCTGCTATTTTCACAACTTTTGTGAGACACTTTTGTATAAAGTAGGGTATTAATTCATAAAGTTTATCTGAATTCTATAAATCAAAGTTTTTCACCCAACAACAATGATGAACTGTACAGCAGCATTTTATACCCATCAATTGTAGTATCTAGGCAAGAGCTGTCAGTCTGGTAAAGAATCTGGTTGTTATTTGAAATTGTAAACAATAACTGTATTATGAAGTACAACATAAAACTGATCACATAATAATAAAATAATAGTTTCCGTCCTGAAGACTAAAACTTAGACTAAATCTAAGATGGCTGTCAAACACAACACTGGTACAGCCACACAAATATTTGTCTTTATTCATTATTTAGGTTATTGAACATTCTGATTGGTTGAAAGTTTGAATAATTGAGCTTTGTTTAGAAACTCCTGGAATTTTATACATGTTCTTTGAAAAAGATGTAAAGGTGGAAATTAGTAAAATTAAAAGTTATATACCTCCTAGGCTACTTTCTCTCTTTGCCAGTTAATAAGACAATAAATCCATGTTGCAATCTGTTTTATCACGGAGGTGTTTCATTTTTTAAACGTGGACTTGCTGTTTGCTCTGAAGCTCATCTATGGGCTGCCTTGAGAATATATATACCACACTGTGGATGCTGACGTTAGCGTTGCAAACACCTGAGCTGTTGCAACATGTCCCCAGTGGACCAACGCTTATAAAGTAGTAATAGTTCCACCTTTATAGGGATGACGAGTGGAGCACCTTTTGTTTCCACATCTTACAATTGCAGTGCAAAACAATATGAGGGAAGGGCAACACCATTATATGCTTGATGATGGATTAATAAAAGTCAGGACAAACATGAGATGATTTGAAAGTGTAACTGAATAAAATTGGAAGAAGATGTCAGTTAAAGAAAAAAATAAATGCTTATGTTTCTTTGGCAACAGGTAGACTTAAAAAACGGACTATAAAGGATCTACATATTAGTATGTTATCTAAAGCCGGAGGCATCGATAACCTTTAACAGATTTTACTTATATCATATAAAGGTTTTTTTTTGTTTTTGTTTAAATAAATATTGCTTGCTCTATGTCTCATTTGTTAATTTGCAGTAAAAACCGAGAAGAAGACTGTGCAGTTCAGTGAGGAGATCCAGGTAGAGACAATAGAGCCTGAACAGGAGCCTGTATATATAGACGAGGTAAGATCCATTCTGTGACTGGCATTAGTTCCATCAGTAAGGACCTTTGAGCATCACATTTTAAAGTTGGTACTTGCTAATGTTAATATGAGTGGTATTTACTGAATTTAGTTTTTTTTTTGGTTCATGTAGATTTAACTTATCACATAAACTTTAAAACTTTTTAGGACAAAATGGACCAACTGCTCCAAATGATTCAAAGTGCAGATCCTACTGACAACCAGTCAGACAGCGTTGAGTTACTCCAGCTGGAAGGTAAAAATATGAGTGTAGTTAAAAAAAAATGGTTTACCAGAGAGAAAACAATCTTTGTTTTTATTTATTTGTTTTTCCTCAGGTGCCTGTAATCAAATGGGACCCCTCATTGACCAGAAGCTGGAGGATATAGACGGGTATGTTGGTCCCTTCTCTTTGCCATGGTTAATTAATCATGTATTCCTCTAATGGCTTATAGCATGTTGAGTGAAAATATTATTACTTTTTAAACCCCCACCCACCCATCTTCTGCCATTTATCCATTAGGGTCAATGGGGACTGATGCCTATCTCCAACAGTCTTCGAGTAAAAAACACACTGCAAAAATGCTTTAGAAATGAGTAAACATTTCTCAAAATTAGTATATTTACCCCTAATTTGAGTCAGTAAATAAGATGATAATGAGTATTTTCACTCTTAAAAAGATAGATATTATGCACTTGAAATAATAAACTTCAGTTGATTTTTTCCCCCTTATTATTTTAAATGTAAATTGTCTTTTTCCATTGGCAAAGTGTCTCATTTACCTTTTCATTTCAAGAAAATGCTTTTTGCAGTGTGGGGTACACCCTGAATAGGTTGCCAATCCAACACAGATCATCCTTTCTAAAATATCTGCAAACTGTAAATAGATAAAGAATGTAACATTTCCTTAAATAATTAAGAGTGACTGTATGAAGATAAACATTGAGTGCAGTAGCTGCTTGAATACTTGCTCAGAGGTTTCCAAACTTTTAATCTTTTGGTGTGCGTCACTAGGAAGCACTCTGAGCTGTCAGAGCTAAATGTGAAGGTGATGGAGGCATTGTCTCTCTACGCAAAGCTGATGAATGAAGATCCAGTATATGCCATGTATGCCAAGCTGCAGAGCCAGCAGTACTACATGCAACAGCCTGCTAATGCAGCACAGCAGGTACAGTTCATGTTTGGACTTTGATGTGTTTGGAAATATGGTTGTTTGTTTTTAAGTGCTGTAAATATGTTTGAGTTTTTCTCTCTGCTTGCAATATGTCAGTTTACATAACTTGTGCTGAAATTAAAACGATGGAATCTTTTTTTTTTTTAAATTCCAAACAAGTAATGATAACTGTCAACCTCTAACTCAATTCACAGTGAATTTTGCTTCCTTTGTTAGTATATTGCAATGCGATTTACTTTTTTTGTGTGAGTGTGTGCTCCTGTCACCATCAAATAGAGAACAGTTTGTACCAAAGTGGGGGCATTGTGCTGGTCCTTACTTCCTGTTTTGTTTACGGTTGTTTTTTGAGTTATAGTGCAAACTGAGTTAAGGTTAGGATAAGGTATGCACTGATCATGATTAGGTTTAGAGTTATTATCATGGTTAGGATACACAAAGGGTTGAAAATGATGAAAATTTATGGCAGCCAATGGAATTCTACTCATGGTCCTCACTACATATGGCAAGACTAGAATGCGTTTATGTGTTTGTCTTCAGGTCTACCCCGGTCAGCCTGTGTCAGGCTCTTACTCCATGAGCAGTACTGGGGTGCAAGGATATACGGTCCCTGTGGAGCAACTTCCAGCTGGTGCTCACATTCCTGGTCAGCCAGCTCCAAGGTTAGTTGCTGAAACATAAATCTATTTCTTGACATACCATAGCATATTAGCTTAATCTAAAATACATTTTATCAGTCTCCTTCAAATGATTTTAGATTCCTAAACTTTGCTTCTTGCCCTTTGCCTTATTGTGCTTATTTTTGCCAGATCCTAAATGGACAAAATCTTTTGTTTCTTGTCTATATTCCTGTTGAATTTAAACCTCTTCAGAATAATCAAGGAATTTTAAATTAGAATGACTAGAATACCACTAACCTGATTGATCAACTTTTCTTGCTGGGGGGTGTAATATTCCCAATTGCTACAAACACTAACACAGGGGGAAGGTGCAGTTTGGAGGAGACACAACATTATCAGATTAAATGTAAATGCATTTGATAAGCTAAATGGACAATGAGAATAACACAATTCTTATTATTCTGGTCGTTCTGCAAATTATAATCCTTTTGTTGAAGCCAGTAGTACAATGCACATAATAGACCAATAAATCATAGATGTATTCATTAGCTTGGTCATTTAAAGCCCAAGATGTGCAAAGCAAAATATAAAAAAGTTAACATTCTGTTACAGTTTTGTAATTTGATCCTCTTATGTGGTGAAATGAAATAAAAAGTAGGATAGGCTGAATATCCAACTCCATGCTTATGTTTTCTCATTCCTTACTCTCAACACAGCGATGTCCACATGTACATGGGCCAGCCACCGGTTTACTCTGCAGCCCCTGGCACTATGGCTCCAGCAGATGTTCAGTCCTACCCAAATCCAGCAAGCACGGCAGGCCCTGCACCGTGCTCAGCACCTGCCAGCATGTCGCAGACGGCAAACTACAGCAACCCATCCGGCACAAGCTTAGCACCTCCCTCAGACGTCCATCAGGCTCCTTACTCTGAGAAAGCCCTGCTATAGGGCCTTCTTACAGATAGGACAAACAACATATGGTTAATCCATTGTAAGAAATAGTTCATTGTTGTTCCCATTAAAGAGCAACAACAGTTTTAAAAAAATGTAACATCAGGCAAACACTGGCATTTGGTGCACCTTGTGTTTTATTTGGTGAATCCATATGTGAAAATCCATTTAATATCATATTTGCACATTCTTAACTACTCAGATGTTGGAACAATTTTGGTTCGACAGATTTGTGTTTTTGTCATGATTTGTGTCTAAGCTCCTAATCTAAATCTGGCCACAAAAAACTTACACTTCAAATATAAAAAAAATATTACATTTACATATTTAACAATTGTTAGTTTCTTTAGATTTTTTTCAAAAACTATATAGACGTTTTAAAACGGTCTTCTAGAAATTTATAAACAGAGAACAATAGAAATTTTAGTGCACATTTTATTTTTAATTTAAACATTTCTTACTATGTGTGCATATAAAAATTTGATCAGATTCAGTAATTCAGCTGAAAAGAAGAAAATTACATTGAATCTACAGTATATACACAGAAGAAGAGGTTTTTGAGCATTTATATCTGTATTTTGAAGATTATGGCTTACAGCTAATTAGAAAATAAGACTTTGGTCATTAAAAAAATATAGCTAAAACCTAATTCAAAATGAAAAGTAAAGTAAAGCATTTTTAAACATATTTCGCCTTGATTTTAGCTGTGATTCACACGTTTAGCCATTAGACCATCCTTGTTGAGACTGCTAAAAAAAGCCTTTGTGGTAGAAATGTTCTTTGTGTTTATGTACATCATTGGATAGCCAAAATCTACTATTTATTTCTTCTAGGGGCATTATTTAATATCCTTTTTGATAAAACAAAGTCTAAGTTTAAGTTTAGCTGAAAGCCATAATTATCAAAATTACAGAATAAATGAACGCTTCAAATATATTACTGGGATGCTCCTATAAATAATTATTAGAACTTGTCTCAAATTTTTCTTTAAAAATGTCCGGTTCTTAGAAACAAAAACATTTTACCAAGTAACCAAGTGTAACTGTAGCTATATCAGTGCAATTAAATTAAGGTAATTCAAATGATGCGTGTTATCCATAGCCGTTTCATGTTGCTATTTAAAGGCCTACCTCTGAGGTCTTTAAAACACTAAGATTGAAGACTTTGTTGTGCCACAATAAGCTCCTCCACTACAACTAGTTACAGTCATGTTTTTCTTTTTTGCTATTTCTTTATTTAAAGCAAAACACTAAACTGAAAATATTGTTCTCCTCTCAATATTTTACAAGTGTCATCAACTTTTACTGAAACCTGAAGCCTCTTTGATTTTCTGTAGGGAAAAGAAACAAAAGGAGCAGAAGCATGCACCTGACACATGTATATACTGTACTGAAGTAACCCCCTCGAGGTTGGATATATGTTGGTTCAGTTCTTGTTGTTTTCTCTAAAACTGATTTCTGGTTTCCACATAGCCCTGGTGAATGAAAGACCTATAACTATCCCTACATGCCTGATTTCCCTTCTGACACAAATAGTTCTGTATCCTTTTTTAAGGGGATACCAGCCACCTTACCTCTTTCAGGGCTGTGCCAACAAGTATGCACCTCTGATGTGGTTACAAGGGGAAAACTCTGAGCCCCATAGATTTTTTGTTTTACTTTTATTTTAAAGCATCTCTATTGCTATTGATTTTTTTTTTATTGTAGTACATTCTAATTTATGATTAATTATTGCTATATTTTTGATGAAGTATTGCAGGATGTATGTATTCAAGAAAAGAGTTGGATGTGTGATATTCTGCCCAACTACAATGTATATTTCAGATAAAACCTTGAAATTTGTATTTTATTGTACTGTAGGTTTAATGGTTACATTAGTACTGACTGAACTTGAGCCCCAGAGGTGTCTGTCATTTCTTAGACTTGTGTTAACACTGAGGGAAGTTTTATTTTATAAAGAGGCATTAGTTTAAGATGATGTTTAGTTTGCTATCTCTCACCCAACATGAAATTATGCATTTAGTGTATTAATCCTAAATAATTTATATGGCTTCTACATGTAGCAAGTCTTTGAGAAGGATTCAGTGTTTGAAAAATTTGACTTATGAAATAAATATGTCTGTGTATTTTATTAAATCATGCTTTTTGAAGGAAATTTGAAGTACAAATGCTAAACTAAACTCTAGAATTGGGAAAAGGTTTCAGTACTACGGTGAAAAACTTCTCTCATTTAGCTTTCTCTTTGTTATAGGTCGAGTCTTGCTACTTGCCAACTAAAGAATGCAAGGCAAATTTTACTTTAGGCTTAGTACTTAGACTTTGTTTAATGATAATTTAATTTAAATGTAGTTGAGATAAAATAAGTTACTTATTATTTTTGTTGCCTTTAGTTTAATGGAAGAGAATCTACTCTGTTAAACCTTGCAGTTTTCTGTATATTGTCATCATCTAAATGGAGCATCTTATTGCACCGCAGCGTTGGGCTGCAACTCTGATGTAACTTTTTTTTTTCTTGTACAGGATTGAAATGCTGCCTGTGTTTTTTTTTTTTTTTTTTTATCCAAGGTTCTCATAAAGGTTCTGTCCAAAGTTGTACTCTGCTGTTTCTATGTTTTAACCATGCCTAATAATTGGTATTCACAATAAAGCCAGGCCAAGTGTATAGAGTAAGTTGTGTGGCTTTATTTGCGTTGATATTTAAACCACAGAGGGACTGGGGCTTTGAAATAATGACATCATGAAGGAAATCCTTGGTTGAAGTTTTGATATATGTTGCCTACTAATACCACCTGCATTTTAGAAATGAATCTAACTTTAAATATTTGAGTTTCTTTCATTTTGTTCAACTACTCTTTTTTTTTTTTTTTCCCCCCAACAGTAAGAACTACCTATTCTTTGCCACTAGATGGAGACTTGTTTTTAGGTGCTGACATAAATGCATGTGAAAGACAAAGCTTATTTTAGGAAATATTTTAATTCTGTTGTACAAAAAAGAAAATTCAAATTAAAAACTAGCAAAACTATCATTTATTTATGTTAGTCTGTTGCAATTTGCTTGCTTTCAGTATAACTATCCTTTTTATAGGATCTTTGTATAATTTAGGCACTGGCTATTTTCTCTGCCAAGTTATAGAATGAATATTGCTTCTGTCTCAGTAGGTATAAAAACATAAGTTTGAATTGCTCAGTCGATTGGCAGTAAAACTATGCAGTCTTTAGTGCAGAGTAAGCAATGTCCAGAGTTCAACAGCCCCACAGACTCATTCTGAAGCAGATGATTGTCAAAGTCTTTAGCTCCAGTTTTAAAGCAGTCGCCAGTGTTCAGGAACCATGCCCTCAGGCAAGACGGTCAAGCTCATTGTGTACGAGCTGCTGCAATATGCAGCTCTCATCATCCCTATCTTTGTAATCATGGAGAGATTTGCTAGCCTAATAAGCGATATGGCAGGTGAAAGTGTGACCTCTTACTGGCTTGTGGTTGCAGTCTCTATGGCCTATGTGACCTCTGGGACCCTACTGGTGTGGGTTCCTCTAAAATACGTGACCCTTAAGAAGCGGAGATTCATCTCAGAGATTACAGAATGGTGAGTTATACACAAATCTTAACACTTGAAAAATGATTTAGAAAAAGGTCAGAATTAAGATGCTATATAAAGAATGATGTGAAAGTAAAATTTGAATTTGATTTAGTTTTTGCATATTAAAAAAGAAAATACAACAGCATACATTTGTTTTTGAACCCCTTTTATCTGATGTTCTTATATAAAATCTGGTGGTACCAATGCCTTCTGAAGTCTCGTAATTTGTAAATTGAGTTGAGGAATTATATTTTTTTTTCTAGTTTTTTTTTTTTTCAACTTTATTAGATAGACAAATGCCACCTTAAAGTGGTGGAGGGGTCTCAGTGCTTGGAAGATACCAGAGGTTATGTTATCATGGGCCTAAATGCCCCTAGTGGGGTCACCCAAGCCAAACAGGCTGTGGGTGATGGATCAGACAAAAAGAACTTCACAAAGCCCTAATGATGACCAAGAAGAGCTGAGACCTCACCCTGGAGCTCAGGCAAGTCTGAAGGAGCCACACAAGGTCATCCACCAGTTGATCCACCACCTGCACGGGAATGAAGCAGAGGCCACAGTGACCTGATTTACGGACACTTAAGCTGGCTCTGGGGATGTGAAATGTCACCTTGCTGGAGGAGGAAGGAGCCAGAGCTTGTGCAGGAGGTGGAGTGATTCTGGCTAGAAATGGGTTCACCTCCATGCAAAGACTGGCCTCTGGAGCTAGCTCCTTCAGAGAGGCTAGGAACCCTGCTACTCTGGAGTGGCCTGCGGGGAGAAGGGGAGGGCTGGGGTAGGTCGGCTTGTCCCTCCTCAGGCGCCAGGACACCCTTGGCCGTAGGTCAATGATTGAATTCGTAGTTGAATTTCCATGTGTTGGACACTTGGGCGAAGTGAAGGGCAGAACTTTCCACCGGAACCCCACCTGGTGCGATAGATTCCCTGGCTGAAGAGGAAACTGAACATACTCAGCAGGCCAATATGAGTAGTGAGGGTATGCCGGGAACACATCTCACAACCCTCCCTCAGGGACATATTCAACTCCCTTCACTGGTAGTGTTTCTCTTTGATTCTGGGGAAGTCTGGGGACATGGAGTCTGAAAGGACCATTTTCTTGCCTCTGTTTTCAATGTGGCCACTCTTTGTTCTGTCCATAAGGTCTGGGATTATACCGGCATTAAGGGATGCTTTCAAGCTGAAGTTTGAGTCTTAATTAGCAAAAACTGTGGCCTGGGAAGTGTTTGGAAAGACCATGGAGAAATACTATTGGCTAGCCCCAAAGCGGTCCTGGCAAACCATTTGGTGCCTCTGTTTTTAGTGGGACATATAACTACTGAAACTTGACCAAGTAAATTGTTGGACAGTGGATGAAATACATTGAGAATCTCCTTAACCCGGCGGACATGCCTTCCATGCCTGAAGCAGAAATTGAGTGCTCAGGTTGGACTTGTTCATCACCCAGGGCAAACTCACCAATGTGGTCAGAAAACTCCATTGTGGAAAAATTTCAGGGATGGATAAGATCCACTCTGAATACATTAGGTCTCTGAATGTTGCTGGGCAGTCGTAGCTGACATTGCTCTACAACACTGCTTCATGGTCAGGGGACAGTGCTCCTGGACTAGTGAACTGGGGTAGTGGTTTCCCTGTATAAGAAGTGGGACTGGAGGGTCTGTTCCAACTATAGAGGGGTCACACTTCTTAGCCTCCTGGGAAAGTCCTGGAGAGTAGAATCCAGGTAATTGTCCAACCAGATTAGCCAGCAGGTGGGTCCTGATCCAGACCGGGGTCAACTAATCGGTGAAGGCTATCTCTCTCAGCTGGAATGCCTCAGACTTTGAGCAAAGGGGGAGGGTGTGCCTGGGGAGAGGAAAATCTAGGAGTCTCTGCTTCATCAGCAGCCTGGCCCTAGATAGGCAGAAGATGATGAGTAAATGTATTGGACATACACCATAATCTCAGGACTTGGAAATACAGCAGACCCCCTAAATACTTAAAAAGGAAGACATAAATAAATACTTACCGTTTTTGATTCTAGAAAAAAAGTTTTTATTTAGGTGTAAAACTTACCAAAAATCTATTAATATACAAGGTTTTTGTTTTCATTTACTGATTTTGGGGGGAAATATTAACTTTCCAAAGCATGCACAGACAGACGTAGCTGTCATAGAGACCCAGGGTTAGTTTACTGAACAATATCTTATCACCAAATGAGAAGTTTCCAAATTATTATCCCTAAATGGGCAAAAGTGAATCATAACTGTCGTCCTCCAAAACTCCAAAAATATGCAGTGAATTATCTGGACTACATCCATTCATCTGTGGTCAGTATTGCATACATTTAGCATTTATTTACCATATTGCCCATAAAAAAAAGTAAAACCCAAGTGGTCAGAAGGTGAAACACAGCCTTCGTCACCCTACAAAAAAACTGAAGGTACAGATTCTTGTATGTTGAATGTAGTTAAGTTTATCAAAACCGAGAACTTTCTTACTCTGATAATGACCAGAATGCAGTACATAAATGAAATAAGAATCATATTATTTCAATAACCCTAACAAGATTAATTGTATTCACTTTCCAGGAGACCGACTGCACTGGCATATCTCCTTCTGTCAACACTGCCATGTTTTGGAATCCTAATAGCGAGCTCCAAGGTAATGCCATCAAGACTGATCTCTGCTGTGTCAGAGATGTACCTGTTAAAGTTTTGTTCTGTCATGCTCCAGTTGGGTTCCTGAATAGGATAATGTTTTCTCCTAACAGGCCGTTCAGGGTGCAAACCCACAGGACAATTTCTCTTTATAAAAAAAAAATAATAATAATCTTGTGGCGCTGTAATGACTCAGCAGTTTATGATCAATATGGCACAATGACATCTGTTCTCTCCTCACATTGGCATGATTTACTCTACTGCTACTAAACAATTTGTTTTTACAATTTTTTTTGCAAAGTGATTTTATTCATGAATTTCTAAATTGTTAAAGTCTTGAGTACAATAAAAACACAATCTCAGTAATAAAAATATAGGTCTTTTTCAGTGTCCTGGCAGAGAAGGATAGAAGCTTGTTGCATGACAGTCCACGGCAGCCATGGTGCTCTATCCCCATTGTGTTAACAACCTATTTTATTTCTGTGATTAAACTGAATCCCTGTACCAGCACAATGGCCCATTAGTAAGTTTAAACTCACTAAGCACAATGGATCCCCTGATGTGTATTCCACCTTTAAAATGTTACTAGTAATTATAGCTGTTGGCTTAATGTGGACTGATACGGATTTGCACCTGAAATCTATACAATAGGAACTGAGAATGGATTTAGATTTCACTCTTAAATGCAGATATACTTGTTTTTCTTGTCTTGGTATCAAACAGGACTTTGGTACTGTTACAGCTACAAACAAGGTTGTGAATGTCACGAGACAGTGCAGTCTATGTTAGATACTCAGTAACGGATAGTAAAGAAACTGGTTTTTTATTAACCCAAACTTTAATAGCACACTGTGATGGATAAACAAAGAAGACAAAAAATGCTCATTACCAACAATTTTCTTTGTTATATTGATCTCAGACTGTAAAAACCCCATCATATTTAAGTGTACTGGCATGCAAGAGTTTTTTGTACATCATAGTTGTTCTCAACCTCAGTTAAAGTTTGGTCAACAGCTTATCTGTAATGATGGTGTAGCTGACTCTAATAAAACCTAGAATGGAAACACTCGTCCAACACAGCCTGTAAAAACGATATAATGAGAAGTTTTAGTTTAACTTCTTTTTCTACCTTTGTGATTTCAACTTTTTGTTCTACTGAGTTAACCTCTTGAATGCACTGGTTACAAATACTTAGAGGAATTGACTGATTTCGCATTTTTAACTACAAGAATTTGCACTACCAAGAGAGTGTCTCCTATTTGTTTCCACACTATGTCCAAAAAGCAATACTACATTAGACAAATACAAATTTCTCATAAGGCATATGGACAGATACATATCCTACTAACTATCAGACATAGTGGTGATTTGATCTAATTAAATCATCCATTAATTTTGCTCTTCACCAAGAGATTCTACAGTGTCTCTCTTGGCCTGATCGAAGGATTGGCTTAAATTAGGTTATGAACAGGACAAACACTTTGTAACACAAAATGTTACTGCCACTCTCTTTTTACCACCTACTGTATATATCTGGATGCAAACTATACACTCCATGCACCTTTTCATCCTTTGTGCAGCTTTGTGCACCTTCTGTTTGTTTATAAGAGCCAATGTCACAAATGAGTTTCTCAACTGTGAGATCATTAAAATTCTATTCTATTCAGTTGTAGATTTACCAAGGGCTCATCAATTCCACACCACAACCTGGTTTAAATACTTTGATAAAACCTTGGAATAATTGGTTGAAAGCAAATGTCTGCAAACTTCAATAACATCTTACAGAGTTTTTTAAAGTGGCCAAAATGTCTGCTTCCACGAGTGATATGAGGTTAAACTCATCAAGAGGGCATTTTACTTCTGCTTTATTTGGCTTTAAAAACAGCTTAGTAAATGTTATTTTCAACATTACTTTAAACAAATCAGAAAACCAGAGTCTGATTCAAGATTAATTGCTTTACATTTAAATCTGCTCCAGCAGAATTCAATAAAGACATGAAAATGTTTTTCTTTAGTGAAATCACCTCTGAAAAATGCTGAGCAATTCCGATGAAAACAATGTCAATTACCTGCTGTCATTAAACTACAGGTCCAGCTGGACAAAGGACAAAAGCTTGATAATTTCACAGAGCTGCCTGTTTCCTTGGTTCTCTTCTCCATGATTTGTGTGGATATCATAGAGAGGATACGACCTTACAGGCTCTTAGGTAAAGGTAAGGTCTAAACTTGGAAGATGATCTTTTTATGTATTTAAATCTATTGACTGTTTTCAGATCAAAAATAGTATGCTTTGTACCACTTCTTAAAACATTGAAAATTGCAAACTTACCCCTGAATGTAAATTTAACATAAATTAAGTATGTTTGGGTTGTTGCATAAAAGTATGTCTTATCTTTTGCAGCTAACATCATTGATTTAGACTTTGACACATCAAGGCCTGTTCTGACCCATCTAAAACAGGTGACCAGTGTTTCAGGCCAGCTGCCAGCTGATGAAGGCCAGAATGGTGTGATCCCAGATCAGGCACACACCAGAAATGGCAGCACAATCAACAGGAGGCTGGATGTTACAGAGTCTCCTTACAGCACGCGGCCAACCACTGCCTACCTATACTCTTCTACTCCACGTCCTGTGTCTTACTCAGGTCCTCTAAGCTTCCTTTGGAAGAAAGATGGAAGGTCAGAGGTGTTTGTGGAGAGTTTCTTTTTCTGGCTGGACACTGTGGAGATGGTACGAGTTGCGGGGGAGCCCTTAGTTTTCCACTCAGCTTGGGTGTTTCCAATCTACATCCTGGCTTTCCTTTCATCTCTCCGGATGGTCATTTCTCCACACAGCTCCTTGCTGTCATTTGCTGGAGTTATACTGCAGGATTTTCCTTTCTTCATCCTTCGGGTTGCACTGATTGCAGTGTTTGGTTTTGTAACCCCTGTTTTTTATCCTCTCAAAAATGTTTTAGTCAGTTTATCTTATATCTACTTCACATGGATGACCAAGCTAAAGATATTTAAAAGGCCAACCATGTTCTAAAGAAGAGCAATGAAGGGACCCTTTTATTTGTGGATGTTTGGTGTTAAAGAGCAGCACCAGAGAGTCCTAGTGAAATGCTGTTTCTGCACTTACTGTAGTTCTCTAAAGATGTGTATAACTGTTTAAACGGAGTGTTTATACTTAAATGATGTATCAAAAACATTTTCTGCTTTTCTATAAAACTATTCCATTCTTTGAGAGAGTACTAATACCCCTTTTCATATTTGGTTACATTGAATCAAATCCTATCAAGCCTAAATCAAAAGTCTAGACTGAAAATATGACAATTCTTCTAAAATATTAGGTTATTGGGTTCAGGTCACATATGGGGGTGCTGTACTTTTCCAAAACAATGACTGTTTTGTATGTAGTCTATTGACTTCCATTTAGGCGCCATCTAACCGAAGCACCTTCCTTTATGTGCTTGTTGTGTCCCCTGTGTCCTGTGGTAAACTAGGAACATAACTTAGTGCTTTTAAATTAGCTTTGAATTTCTTCACAACTAAATCTTCAGTCAGGTTAAAAAAGCTGTTCTTGGTGGTTATTATAGTTCACTTAAGTTCTCTAACAAATCTCAGAGGCCTCTGTGCTTTTGGTGAGCTAAATCCCTACTGAAGGCATTTGGTTCCGCAGCAGTGGTGGCTGGCCAATAGAGGGCGCTATGGCGCTGCCCCACCCACCCAATGACTTTGACATAAAAAAAAGAAAACACTGACATTAAATTATAAAATTACATTTTTTAAAAATATGTTGATATGCATTTTTTAGATGTGCAAGATAAACATTTAATCTTTAATGACGAGTAAAGTTCTTTTCATTTTTTTAAATGTATGTACAATAAGCAAACCTGTACATGAAATTATGTTTTGTTTTTATAAATTGTTTTTATAATGTTTTTTGTTGTTGGCATTCATAAAAATACACTGGTTTGAAAACTTAGTATATGTTTGATTGTTTTTTTTTTTGTTTGTTTTTTTGGTATAGGTCTATTTTGAATTTATAGCTCCCCCCTGAAGAAAATCATGCAAATTTTTCACAAATGTACTACTTGCATCTGTTAACACACAAAAAGAGTAATACAATGTTTTCAAAAAATGCATTTGTATGGGTTTAGAATAACCACTATGTGAATGTTATTTAACGCAATACAAACTAAATAAGTGCGGGTGCCTCAAAGGCCCTCTTTGCTTAAAATGGCTAAAACCCTCTGAGGAATATTTATGGTGAAAAACAATTAAAATTCAAAAAGCATATTGATATATATATCAGTCTGATTTGAATGAGTAGTGTACATGATTTCTAAGGTTAATAAAGCATAAAAATTAAACCAAAACAAGAGTAAATATATCCCTTTCAAAATAAGATTCCAAAACAAATATTGCAGCTGAATAATGAGGAGGTGAGATAAGTCTAACACAGTGACATTTAGTTGAGATCACAAAAACTTAGGACTAACAAAGGATAAGAAGTCCTGAACCATGGGTGGTAGGAGGAAAACGAATCAAGGTTTTAATTCAACAAACCAGCGGAAAAAATTATTTAACAATGCACAAAACAATGAAAAAAGTATTTAAACGCTTAAAGATTCCTACGGTACTTGTCTATATATTTATTTATGTCTTAGGATTTTGTTTCTTTTTGGATGTTGTGTTTTTTTTTTGTCTCAGTGCATACCTCTCGGTGACAACAGAGTCATTTTACCTCTTTATTTAGGACATATTAAAAAGAATAACACACACAATTCAGATTGTGTTTGTTCCTGTTATAGATAAGCTTCAACACGCAATAGAAAAGAAATCTTAATGCATGTTAACAAGCACATCTGGCAGACTTTTTCCAACATAAATAGAGGAAATAATAAACAAATTCCCATGAAATTTAGGGTGAATATTGTTTCAAGACCTGACATATGATGTGAGGCATAATCAGCAATGAGCAGCTAACAGTGTAGAATCCAATCTGGTTGGCTTACATCTTCGAGCATAAAAACTACCGGTAAAAGGAACTTCCCCCAGTATCCCTATAGCCATAATCTTCCTGCTTCTCCATAATTCATGTTGTAATCTGCAAGAAGGCATTAGTACAGCATGAGCTTAACAGAATGGCTGTTTTGTAGTGCAGCTTGGTTGTGTGATGGAGAACACATTTTCACATTGCAGACTGAATGCTTAAGATGGACAGCAGAAAACAAAGCACTCTGAACAAACCTTGCTTAATGAGACACTCCCTACTCATTAAAAGGTTCTATTTTACTTATTTGTCAATATCAAATAAAGCTTTCATATACTCTTTTCGGAGTTTTGCATTAACCCCCTCCTTTCAAGTAATGCTAAGCTTATATAATAATAACCTTTCTTTTGTGAAGCATTTTTGTCAAAATATTTTTACAATATTTTGTTTATGCATTTTAGCACAAATAGGGACAGTAAAATAGGTTTCAAAACATAATTTCTTGAACTCGCTCTCACTGTCCTTGTGCTGCATGAACCACATTGACTCTTTTAAGAAACAAATAAAGACATTTTTACGTAAATAGGCTTTTTTTTTCTTCCAAAGTTTATTTATGCTTTACCATGTGGTACAATATAAAGACATAAAAAAAGTTATATAGATAACAATGTACCTTTAACATATAAAATAATTGGGCTAGAACCAACCCCAATATACCTACATATATACTCCCATACAGAATACAAAAAACAAAACAAAAAAAAATAAATAATAAAATAAGTAAATAATAAAAAAAATAAATAGTAATAATAATAATAAAATAAATAAATACAAAAAAGGATCAAGTCAGGTGAGAATAATGAGAAGTGGAAAGAAACTGATACATCAAAAGACAAATAATTAAAGTGAAAAGAACCACATTATTAAAACCATGTTATTATTATTTTTTTTCCTTCCTCTCACGTAAATAGGCTTTTAACTGGACTGTATATGCATTTATAGTGGGCTTGTAGTCTTGTTTTTATTATTGTGAAACACTTTCTGATTATAAATTTAACCTACATACTGATTTAGAAGACCATAGTAACTCATCCAAATTTACACATATCAAAAGGTTTAAAAAAACAGAGTTGTAACAACCAAGGGTGGAAAAAAACATTGTCTTGCAAACTTACACTATGAGTAGCCTGATATAATGACGAAAAAAAATCTAAGACTTTAAATAGCAGCAAAAACAGCAGTCTATTTCAGTATTGGACTATTGTCATGTCTTTCAAACTAGCTCAACCTAAATTTGGACGAATAGATGTAAAGATTTTTTTAATCTTGTCATCATTTTGTATTTATAGTGTATTTTGACAATGACTGGGCTATTGTACCACATTAATATTTTTTTTTACAAGCAAGTTTTTCCTAAAATATCCCATACCATACTACCTGCACCACTTTTTTTCAAGGTAATGTGTAAATTAAGCTTTTTTTGCCCACACCTATGCCAGTTGTCATATAGATGATGAAAGTTTATTATGGTTTCCAACTTCCCTGTTTAATACTACCCAGTGAGATCAATCAAGTCAATCAATCAATAATAGACATCTTACCTACAACATTAAACAATTCGATTGACATCTCATTAGAATACTTTGAAGATTAAGATGATATTATGATAAAATAATAAAAAGTTCAAGCTGCCCAGTTGCAGGTCACTGTTAAAGGCTAAGTGCTTTTGCCATTTCTTGTCTGCTGCAGATCCAGAGCGTTGAAGCCCATAGAATGAAACTAAAAGAGAGGTCCACATTGTCCCAGTTCTAAATCATTACACTGGCTCTTGTATATCAGAGAATAGACTTTAAAATAGTTTCTCTCAGCAGGAATACATTGCAGATTGATGTCAGTGTATCAACTACCCAGACCTCGAGCCTGTAGGGCTCTAATCTACTTTGCATACCAAGAATCAGAACTAAACGTGGAGCAGCAGCATTTAGTTCTCATGCTCCTCTAATCTGGGAAAAAAAACTATAAGAAAACCAACATAGTGCTGAAACCTTCCAGTGCATTAAATCCAGATAAATGCTTATTTGTTAGGCCTTTGACTGTGCTATCTACAGTATTTAAATAAATAGTTCAACGTTCTTTCTTTTTATAATAATATTTGCACTTTGAATTGTCTTGCTACTTAAATATGCTATATACATATAATTACCTTGCCCATTTAACTTAGTTGTTGAAAAAAAAACTTACATTGTGATACCATAATAAACCTTACCCTCTTGCTATTGCAAGATATTAGTATCTGGAAGCTTGTGGTTTCCTAGTTTAACGTTTTTTTTTAATTCTTTCATTCAGAAAAGGCTCAAACATAGGAAACCCATTTTTTACTGCACTTGCAGCTTTAATTTTTGTTTATCTGGAAAATTTTCAACTTTTATTCAGTTTGTCAATAAGTAACACATTACTTTTTGCACCTTTAATAGAATATGCAACAAAAAATTAAGATTAATCAAATGGGAACAAAAGCAGATTTTAGAGTGGACAAAGGAACAGTAAGGAGGAAAATGAGATAGAGGAAGAAAATAAAGACAGAACAGATACTGTAGTGTGATAGGAAAGGAGGGAGAGAAAGACGAGAGATACGAGGCTGCTGAGCAAGACAGGAGGCTTTGTAAATCTGACAGACTAGAGGCGCATTTAAATTCAGGCTGTGTTTCTCCTGCGCTAGCGAATGTTACCCAGCTCTAGCATGGCAACAGAGAAAGGCAGTAATTTAGCTGCAGCAGCTCAACAAACATGCACAGACAGCTGCAACGGAATCGCTAAGAGTGACTCAGGTAAGCTGAAATGCCCCTGAAGAGACAGTAACCCCATGGTGAAGGAAAAAGCATGCACAGTAAGAAGGAGAGATAGTGGATGAGAAAGAGGAGGAGCTACATAACTGGAGTCTTTAAGGGGAGAAAAAAAGGAGGACTGAGGAGCACTGAACCTGAAACTGTCTGACTCTGGACACCTATAGTGGGCTTAAGAGAGAGGGATCAAGACATGGAGTGATAGATGGGATCTGACTAGACTAATGTGACGCTGGGAGACTCAGAAAACAGAAACCATAGAAAATTATATTCAGTTTCAGCAGAAGACTGTTCTCGTTGTTTAAACTGGAGTGCAGGCTGAAGGATTCTCAACAGGGGAGGCTGAGAGACTGAAAGAGGAAAGGGGGAATGGAAGGGCAAATATGGAGAGCGACAGATGAACCACCTGTTCTTTTAAAGATGAGGTGAGCATATTCACACCAAGCTGCTCTTCAGAATGACTCATGCTACATTGGTGGTGGATATCTAAATGTCTTCCTACAGGATCACCTGGAATTGGTCTAAAAAGAGGAAGCAGACACTGAACTCCCCAGGTGACACCCCCTCGCCACACTCCCACCACCCTTTAAACAACTTGTGGACTTCCTAGTATGGAGACTTCATCATCCATGGAATCCCTGATGAGCTTCTCTTAACAGGCCAAGAGGGTTCAATTAGTGAACTGGTCATTAAGCGACCCACCCCCTGGAGGCTTAACAGGCCTGCCCCCTCCTCTCCCTTAAACTTGATATCTTGATGCATTGCTGTGGGCTGGGACACTGGCGGAGAGTGCAGTCCACCTATGTAAGTGGCAGCATCACCTGCAGGATCCATACGCACTCTTTTGATCGCATGGCAACAGCGTAGTCTTGCGGGTAAAGGGGAGTGTATACAGAGGGGGAGACAGCAGTGTATTTACTAACACATGTGCATTCAGGCATCTTGTTTATCTGCTGTATGTTAGCATGCTCAATTACACATGCTATGAGTTTGGAGTTGTGACTCCTGATCATGTTATTTTTCTATTCTCAGCAGAGCTTAGGTCTGTTTTAAGCAAAAAAAAAAAAAAAACATTTCAAAATGATTGCCCCTTATGTGCTGATAAGCTATAAATAAATGAGCCAATATGTTCTGCTTATTTCAGGCAGCTGATTGAAATGCTGCCTTCTTGTTTAGCTCTGATCCTCGGTGATGATGTGAAGGGTCTGCATGGTTCATTACAAACTGAAAACCTGACCTTACAAGCATTGATCATGTGTATTTATATTTAAGACACTGAGTGCCTTTTTGAGCAAGAATATTCAAAATATTTCCATTTTTCAAACAGGAATCCAGTGCCATGATATGAAAACCTTATCATCTATTTTCTTGGTTTGGTTAGCTGAGTAGAATTTGCCTGATCAAAAAGCATGGAACAGATTTCCTTCTTTTTGTATCCTAGCAATGGTTTACAGTTTTTTATGGAAAATTCAATACTAAACCTTTTATTTATACTAAAATCAAACTCTAAGGTGTATCAAAATCCCTAGCTTTTAGTCTTATTGCATCTAGTTGCTTCTTGATTTCTAAAACTGCATTTTGGAGGAAAAGACAACAGCTTTATTCCTTTTTTGTATAATTTTAACGCAACCTCTCATTCATACTAGGACATAAAATTGTCTGCATACACATTGCAAGATATGTTGTAACAAGTCATGATATGAGCTTGGGGGAATTAATAGATAAATATACCCTGAGATCAAAGCTTTGCAGAGCTCTATTTGGGATCTTTGCTAATTTATATGAATCATTTGTCAATTTGCAAAACTGACAAC